>NC_026008.2:33932821-34232821 GCF_000442705.2 Elaeis guineensis
TTTAATATATCTGTATGTTTATTTATTTTTGTACAGATGGAAAAAATTATATATATTCATCAATTGATTGCCCACTTGAACAGTTTGAAAAATGTAAACAATTCTATAAGGTCATTATATAATATATCAAATATGGTAGCTGAAGGTTCGAAAGAAATTTCAGACAGTATTTTTTTTTTATTCTCTCTACACGGAAGAACTAAAAAAATAAAATAATATCTATCAAAATTTATTTTTGATCCTTATTGCATATCATTTGATTACTATAATAGACCTATAGAATTAATATATTTTTTGAATGAAATAGGACCTATCTTTATCTATTAGTTGATGATAGGATACATTTTCTATATAAGCCTTTTGAATGATAAAATAATATTAATAATTATCTTGTATTTATGTATATATAGAATTCTTAGATAGTCTGCTATGGACCGTAGTTGGATGGACCATCGAATAGTCGACAGAGAGATTTTCTGCTGAATACAGAGAGGGTGTAGAGTACTTCTGTAATTTTTATTTTTGGGAATGCGGCACTCTTTCATCAAGAATGGGGTCGTTGCCTTTGTAACAAATATGGCTAGAAAAATATTTGATAGAGATACATTACTATTCATTTGTGTAAGAGTGGATTTATGCCAACTATAAGCTTGATACCTGTATGGAGAGATATAAGAAAAAGTTGCAAAGGTTAGAATCGAGCAGGACATGAACACAAATAGAATGGTGGACATAGTTATGGATGCGGTTAGTTTTAAATTTACTAGGATGTGGAGGACAATCCAGAAACTGGCAGCGATGATTTCTACCCGTATGCTGAAAGATGCTAATGAACCACTATGGTTGGATGTGAAACATATACTATAACTATCAGCTGTGTTAGAGTTATTGAACTTGAAAGTCAAGTTTAATATGATAGTTAATTATTATGATAGGATGGTAGTAATAATAAAGAAATGCTACCGAAAAATGAGAAGCTTGTTGGGAGCTTCTATGCTTTGAAGAAATGATGAAAGGCTTGGACATGGAATATGAAAAGATAGATGCTATAATAGTTGTATACTTTTTTATAAGGAGAACCAACAGAAGAGCTCATGCGGCGTATGCAGTATAAGCTAATTTAAGCCGAGGTAAGAAGGTAGAAATCAGAAAATATATCATACAAGATTTTTCGATATCTTCCCCTCATTCCCTAGACTTCAAAGGCTCCACTTGTCCAAGGGTACTGCCGGCTAGATGAGATGGCACAAGAAGGACCACGCAAGCACTTTGATATGATGTGTCATTCGTCGGACGGTGAGGTGTGGAAGCAATTTGATGCTTGCCACCCTTTATTTGCTCAAAGAATCATGCAATGTCCAGTTGGATCTATCTACGGATGGTTTACACCGTTCAGTCATGCAGCAGTCCTTATTCATATTGGTTAGTCTTTATCATTCCATACAACTGTCATCTGGGATATGCATAAAAGAACATAACATCTTTCTTACATTAGTTATTTCTGGACCATGACATCTACTAGTAGAAGCATTGATGTATATCTAAGGCCTCTTGTTGGATAAGCAAAAATTATTATGGTCTGATGGCATTCATACTTTTGATGTATCGAAGAAGTAGAATTTTGTAACGAAGGCTGTGTTGATGTGGACCATTAGCGATTTTTCTACTTATGGGATACTGTCAGGGATGGAGCACTCATGGGAAGCTAGCATATCCCTATTGCATGGAGAATGTAAAATCATTTCAGCTTGAGCATGGTCGTAAGCCTACTAGTTCGATTGTCATCATCAATTCCTCCCCGAGCATCATTTTTTTTGAAAACAGCGAGATAGTTTCAAGAGGAATAAGATAGAGAAAGACATGCACCCTAGTATCTCAGTGGTATGGAAGTGTTTCAGAGGGTATCCCAATTAGACAAAGTCCATTGGCATTGAATTTGACAAGCAGAGGCCTCGGGGGGTTCGATACAACTCATAACTGAGTGAAGCGAAACATCTTCTGGTAATTATCCTATTGGTCCATCAATTTGATCCATCATAATCTTGACGTCATGTATATCGAGAAGAATATATTCGATAATATTTCTTACCACTGTTATGGATGTTAAGGGCAAGACGAAAGATAATCCTAAGGCTCAAGCAGATATGAAGAATATATGCAAGCATCCTCTATTAGAGCTGGTTGAAGTGTCATCTAAAAAATTTTTGAAGCTGAAAGCATGTTATACCTTAACAAGAGAGCAACCGAAGGATATTTGTGAATGATGTAAGAGCCTTAAATTTTCAGATGGTTATGCAAGTAATCTAACTCAGTGCATCAATGTCAAAGATTGCAGATTTTATGGGCTAAAGAGCCATGACTACTATGTATTTATGCAATGATTACTCCCATTGGCTTGGCGTGATCTTCTTTCCAACTCTATATGGAGTTCTTTGACCGAGCTTAACCTTCTATTCAAAAATACTTATGCTATCAAACTATCCACCGATCACATCTCCAGTCTTGAGGCTAATAGTATAAAGACCATATGCAAGTTGGAGAAGATATTTTTTCTCAGTTTCTTTGACTCCATAGAGCATCTCATGATTCATCTGGCATATGAAGCTAGGATGGAGGGTTCAGTGCAGTACAGGTAGATGTATCCTTTTGAAAGATACATGCACAGGCTCAAGAAAAAAGTAAAAATAAAGTCCGAGTCGAAGTTCTATTGTGGAGGTTTATATAATAGAAGAGATTTCAAATTTTAACGGACACTACTTTAATCCCAGTGTACAGACTAAACTGACTCAAGTGGGCCGAAATGATGATGGTGGTACTGAGGGATTAGAGCAAGAGATCTCAATATTTGTCTATCCCACTCGAAAATTTGGGCACAAGTTCATCGAATTTCTTTCAATATTGAACTTGATAAAGAGACATATATTTTGCTAAACTGCACGGAGGTCGACCCATATGTTTTGTAAGTATCTATCACAATCTCAACTTTTTAATCACTTATTTCAGTATACTTATGGCAATATGATGAGATGCTGAAAGGAGAAAATCCAAGCATAAGTGATGAAGAATATCAACACAGTGCTCGAAAAACTTTAAATATTAGTTCCGTTAATTGATAAGCATCTATTGCCATTTTATATTTTTAATTTTTTTAATTTATTTTTGTATAATATGCAGGTCATTCAAAAGAGCAAGTCCATACCAACGAAGCTGAGACCATTAGGTTATGAGCCTAAAAAATACGTGACATGCTATAATGACTGTAACATAAATGGTTTCAATTTCACACTCAGCAATCTAAAAATTATAAAGCACAATGAACAGTGGTATGTATATAGGTAGTTGGTGAGAAGATAGGCAAAGATGACTACTGTAGAATCCTCGAAGAAGTGATTAAGATGAGCGACATTGGAGGTAATAGTATCATTTTATTTAAGTACCAATAGTTCGATACTGATAATGGTATGAAGGTTAATCCATAGCATGGGCTTATTAAAATCAAACATGGATCAAAAAGCATATATCAACGAGCCATTTGTACTAGCTAGCTGCACAAGCTGCTCAAGTGTATTATACTCCTTTTCTATTAAGAAAAAGAGAAAGAAAAGATTGATGGACTGTATATAAAATTAAATTTCGAGTCGTTCATTATGCGCTTGAAGAAGAAGAATCCCAATTATCAGAATGCTTTCAAGAGGATGAGACAGTAGGAGTTTCATCAATCATTCGATGATGTGAAATTAGATGCTCCAAGAATTCTTCTACGTGAAGATGGCCAACATGAAGAGATAGATCCAACTGAGATTATTTTAAAGGACAATCTTCCCTAAGAAGGAGAAGAAGAGGAAAAAGAAGAAGAAGTGGAAGAAGAGGAAGAAGAAGAGGAAGAATTGGAAGAAGATTCTGAAGGATACCAAACATCTAAAGAGGTCAATGAGCAGTGCTAAGTATATAATTCCTTGGATCATTTTAGTTACTTGTCTTGCATCATTTTAAATTTTGCATTGCCATCAATAATTGTATAATTAATTTGATGAATCTATTTATTTTTATTTTCAGAGAGCATACATAATGTCTTTCAGAGGTCGGAGCCACATCAGTCGAGGACAGAGTTCTCGCGGAGAGAGCGATCACGCAGCCAGCTCGCATTGTTCTGCACCTCTCTCATCGAGTGGTAAGTTCTAACACGTAATTTATATATTTTTATTTATGTTATTTTGTTATTAGTTAATTAATATAATATTCTTTGTATTAGATGTTTAGCGCTTAAATTTGGAGAATAGAGGGTCACCAGTGACCCCACAGTCGCATGCAGTAGCGATCGTCGGTACTCAGATATAGTGTTGTAGTCGAGAATCCATCCGACATGCGGCATCTCCAACTCGATCAGAGGATAGAGAGATCATCTATATTCTGCACCACTTGTAAGTACTACATGTTCAATTAATATGTTTAAAATTTAATAATTTTAGAGGTAATATTTATTCTTCAAAATCAATTTTGCAGCACATTCAGAAAGCCTTCTACATCTCGTGTCATTATCAAGATATACACCAATTGATGCCAGGACCAGTGAATGAGTTCTCGAGTTGGCCATCGGGAGCTCGTGATGTAGTCTGGAAGATGTTTCTGGTAAGTCAAAACTAGTTTAATTTTAATTTTTGGTACGTTGGTATTTTAATTACATATTAATATACAATTGCTTCTATCTTGCAGGAGTATAACGATTCAAGACTTTCCAAGATGAGGAGGCTGACCATCGAACCTTCGAGGAGGTGGCTACATAGAGATTCCGAGATAACCTCTACAGCCTCAGACAGTCCATCATCCAACCCATCGATTCCTAATTACCATCGGACTAGAGGTCCTTCACGGATCACGGGATGTGAACGGACATATGACATATCCTCTACGATCAGTGGAGCAGCGAAGAGTATTTCAGTAGGTAGTAGAGAGCCCAATAGAATCGAGTCGCCCAGTAGGATCCAATCAGGCACACGGATAGCTCAATCGGCACACATGTTGTGACCGATAGACTAATAAAAAATTTATACCAAAACTCTTCACTAGAGCTATAAAAACTCTTATATACATGCTTTAATTAATTTAATTTTATTATTTATTTATTATAGACATGATAGTTAGATCGTCCACCAAACTAGCTACAATTGTGAAAAGCCACACACCAGTCTATGAGGATTGGTGACTATTTAGATTCTATGTCATGATAGATCGCAGTAAGAACTTCAAATCTTATTTACTAATTAAGTTGTTATAAGATCTAATTTTTATATTAGAACTAATATATTCTAAATTGTACAGATGTGTTGAAGTACGTTGTTGAGAGGTATGGTGATAACTCATCTTTTCAATCCCTCCTTGATCTTGAGCGACAGCTCAGCGCCATCGGAGGGGTGAGTAGGAGCCAAATTATAGGATTCGGCCACAGCTTCGATCCTCCACCGGCTCGATATTTTTCGATGTCCTCATAGGCCTCGACGTCCCAGACCTAGAGTGATGCACGCATGGAGAAGATCATACAGAGGCTTCTAAGCCAGCGACCTCAGAGCCTCTTGGATGCCATCTGCAATACGGTCGTGAAGTTTCTCCAGGACTCGTAGCTACGTGATCGGCTGGGCTTGTCGTCCAGCCATCACATTAGGTAATTATATTACAAAGTCTTTTTACTTGTTTTAAGTTTTCATATTTAGCAGCTTTATATATTTAAGTTTGAGTTTGAGAAGATCTAGGGGCTAAATTTTAAACTAGCCATCCAATCGATGGATCAAATGTGTCTATAGCTCCGTATCATCGAATAGAATATGTAGGAATAATCTATTCGAGAATCGAAAGAGTATATCGAAACTTATTAATATTATTTTATTTTTTTCATTATAGGATGCTGGGACATCTGACTCTCATCCACCAGCTATTAGAGAGGAGCGGGAGGAGGAGGATGCGGATAATGATGAGGATAGGATCTGATTTTTTTTTATTTATTATATTTTTTATACTAATTGTAAAAAAATTATATAATTTATATTTTTAATATAATATAATTAATTTTTAATTTCTGTTGTCATATTATCTTTGGATTTTAATTATAATAGGTATTAGGAACCATTATTTATTATAATTAATTAAAATAAATTTTAAAAAAAAAATTATTAATTTTTTTAAAAATAAAATTAATTATTAGTGACAGTATTAGCGACGAAAAATACCATCACTAACACTTATTAGCGACAGCATTAGCGACAATACTGCCATCTCTAATATTTTTTAAATTTTTTTATTTAATTTAATAATTAAAAAAATTAGAGACGGTATTAGTGATGATATTTTTTATCGCTAATAATTATTAGTGACGGTATTAGCCATGAAAATACCATCGTTAATATTTTTTAAAAAATTTAATTTAAAATTTTAAAATAATTAACAACGAAGTTATTATATCGCTAATGCCATCGCTAATAGTTATATTAGTGATGACAGTATTTGCCGTCATTAATAAAGATATTTAGCGATAAGATTTTTTCAGATTAGCTGTACGACGGAATTAACGACGGCGATGTTATTAGCAACGGCAGATGGACTATTAGCGAAGGCAAATAGCCGTCACTAATAGTCTGCATTCTATAGTGATTATATTATTCATTATAATTAATCTATTATAAGATAACTTATTATTATAATATAATATATGATAATATTATATAATATATTATAATATATACTATATGATATAATATAGTATAGTATATTACAGTACACATATTAAGTTATTATAATATTAGAATAATAAATTATTGAGATAATATAATACTATATTGCTATATCATATTATGATATAATACATCATATTAATTTTTTAATATAATATATTACTATTTTACTACAATTAATCTATTATTATAAGATAATATATTAAATAATAATATAATATATAATATTATAATAAAATAAAATATATTATTTATATTATATTATATATTATGTTATATTAGATTATATATAATATAATATAAATGATATATAATGGATATATTTATATAATAAAGTGTATTATGAAAAATATGAATAGAATTTAGCAACTTATCCAAGCAAGTAGTAATGCAAAAAACATAAATAGTAGATTCCAGAATCATTTTTTAGTGCATAAAAAAATATGAATAAATTATTTTTCTGTCTAAATAGATCTGAAAAATACTTATGCAATAAAATAGAGATTCTTCGATAAGTTATTTACCCTCTAAAAGATGAGATGGGAAGTACCAATCCATGGAAGAGGTAGATTCGGAGACTTTCCATAGGATAGAAATTGATGGCCTTTTTTTTTCTTTCCAAAATATCCTTCTAATATTGTCCTTATAAATATTAATATAATATTATATTAATAGTATACTAATAATAATTATAAATAATATAATATTTATACTAATATGATATTTTTATTAATATTAATATATTACTTATATTAATATTATTTAACATCTATGTTAATAAATTTATTATATTAATATTATATGAATACATATATATTAATATTATGTTAATATTATATTTATATTAATATAAATATTATATTAATATATAGAATTGGAGAGCAAAAAATATATGACCTTATATTTATTAAGAGTATAATGGTATTTCAAATAGTTACCTCAAGAAAGAAGATGCTCAACTAAATATAAACTATTATGAAATAAGTACTTCTCGATGATCAATCAAATATATTAAAATTATATTTTAAAATAATATATTTTTAAAAAAAAAAATTTTAAAAAAAAAAATTTTATGAACTAAAAAAATCCTAATAGTATATTATGCCAGATTCAAATATTGAACAGCATCATGTATCAAGCTCTTGAAATAAAATATTGATGTTGCGAGCAATAGATTTGTTCTATCTTGGAATATCTCGGCTGAAAACCGCACTGCAAGCTAGGCACGTGACCTGGGCCATATTCTATGAAATACACTATGGTGTCACATGGGCCAGCTTGGACAATGGATTTGGAGCATGACAGGCATGTATCTAAGATTGGCAGAACATAATCCGACCAGCCAATTCAATTTATATTCAGCCCATTATTAGTATATTTAAATTTAGATTAAATAAATTTAGATTGTAAATAGATAGATCTATTTAATCCATCTAATATTTAGATCAATTTAAGTTTCTTATATCTGATCTATTTAATCCATTTAATAGTTAGATTGGATTAAGTCAGATAATCTATTTAACCTATTTAAAATCTGTTTAATTTATTTCTGGTCCATTTAATTCATTCTATTTAATCAATTAAAAATCTATTTAACTTAACTCTTAATAAATGGATAATACAAATCAAATCGGATTACTTGTTTAATATATAGGTCAAAATTGGATCTAAATTTTTAACCTACCAAATAAATAAATCAAATTTGGATCGATGTTTTTTTTTATCTAATCCGAGTACACCCCTGCCCCCGTATATGTATTAGCCTTAGATTATAAGGTAGCTATAGCCATTTTGTTCTGTATGCATGCCTATATGTTCACGTGCGTACTTATTTTCGTGCTATGCGTTAATATTAGTCCTTTGTAATCTCAAAAACGACGTATTCAAATACTCAATGACATGTGTTGGGCATAAAATATCCTCGATCGAAGTTCTTGGCAGGGTCGACCCTCGCGAGTCTCTTCCGACTTTCAACAACTGTTGGTGAGCTCCCGTCGCTCCGCCCGGGCTCCGTCCACGACTTCTACAACAAGGAAGACTCCGCCCGGACTCCTACGGGAGCCGGGCTCCGTCCACGACTTCTACAGCAGGAAGACTCCGCCCGAACTCCTACGGGAGTCGGGCTCCGTCCACGACTTCTACAATAAGGAAGACTCCGCCCGGACTCCTATGGGAGCCGGGCTTCGTCCGCGACTTCTACAACAAGGAAGACTCCGCCCGGACTCCTATGGAGCCGGGCTCCGTCCGTGACTTCTACAGCAAGGAGGACTCCGCCCGGCCCTACGGGAGCCGGGCTCCGTCCACGACTTCTACAGCAAGGAGGACTCCGCCCAGACTCCTATGGGAGCCGGGCTCCATTCGCGACTTCTACAGCAAGGAGGACTCCGCCCGGGCCCCTACGGGAGCCGGGCTCCGTCCACGACTTCTACAGCAAGGAGGACTTCGCCCGGACTCCTACGGGAGCCGGGCTCCGTCCACGACTTCGACAGCAAGGAGGATTTCGCCCGGACTCCTACGGGAGTCGGGCTCCGTCCATAATTTCTGCAGCAAGGAGGACTTCGCCCGGACTCCTACGGGAGCCGGGCTCCGTCCATGACTTCGACAGCAAGGAGGACTTCGCCCGAACTCCTACGGGAGCCGGGCTCCATCCACAATTTCTGCAGCAAGAAAGACTTCGCCCGGACTCCTACGGGAGTCGGGCTCCGTCCGCGATTTCTGCAGCAAGGAAGACTTGCCGACTCCTACGGGAGCGGGCTTCCTTTTAATTTCAATTGCAGGAAGTCTCCGCCCGGACTCCTACGGAAGTCGAATTCTGCCTACGACCTCCAACTGCAAGAAGACCTCGTCCAAACTCCTACGGGCGCCGGGCCACGCTACCAACTCCAACCGAACTTTGGCCAACAAGTCTGGATCCCCTGACAAGCCACAGTAACGGACACCACTGCTCCACTCTCTGTGGCGGACCCTGCGTAGCCCCATTACTCCCTGACAGGCCGTATTAACGGCCGTGGCTCTGCTCTACTCCCTGCGGCGGATTCTGTGTGAGTCCCCCACTCCCTAACGAGTCACGACAGCGGACGCCGCTCCAGTCCCCGTAACTGATTCCACGTGGCGAGCCACGGCGATAGCCACGATCCCGCTCCATTACCCTCCGCAATAAATTCCTCCTGACTCTGGGCGGCCCACTACCAGACGGTTACAGGCGTCACTATCAATCTGTTGCCCCCTCCGTCTATAAAAGGGAAACCCCAGATACGTTATTCTATAAGCTCTTGTTTTTACCTAAAAACTCTGCTAAATTCTCCGTTCGAACACTCCATTCTTGTTGAGGCAGAGAACTGACTTGAGCGTCGGAGGGTCTTGCCGGAGCAACCCCACCTTCGGTTTAGACTTCCTTTGCAGGTCCCGGTGGCGACCGCGACTCCCTCGACTCCAGCTTCTCCGACGCAAGCGGATTTTTGCACCAACAGGATTGGCGCTAGAGGAAGGGGTTTTGTGTCTTCACGGTACCCTTGTTCTTAAAGGAGCGCTCAACGGAGCCGTCTCCGATCGTCTCCTCCAGCACCCACTCCTTCTTTCCCCCACGAGATCCTCGCCTGATGCCTTCTCGCGAAGCATCCGCACAGCTACCCACGGCCTCCGCAACCATATCCCGGATCCCGGTCTCGCCTTTGGTTTTCCAGGCCCCGCATTCTCCGGCTATGGTCGCCAGCATGGAGTGGCCGGACGATCGGCCTCCGGCGGATTCCGCCAATACCATCTCGGGAGGATCCCGGCAGGAAACGGCCAACATACCGGCTGTATCCCCAAGCGACAAAAGACTGAAGAGCCCATAACCTTTACCAAAGAAGACACTCAGGGAGTCCAATTCCCTCATAACGACGCGGTCGTAGTTTCCTTGAATATAGCAAATTATGACGTCCGTCGCATTCTTGTCGACAATGAAAGTTCGGCCGACATCTTGTTCTACGATGTCTTTTCAAGAATGTCCACTCTTGACGGTCATCTGAGGCCGATTAGCTCCCCCTTGGTAGGGTTTACCGGCGACGCCGTTCCGACGGAAGGAATAATAACTTTGACTGTGGCCGCAGGTCAATATCCAAGGCAATCCAGGGCTCTGATGAATTTTTTGGTGGTGAAGGCACCATCCGCCTATAATGCAATCCTCGGCCGACCTGGCCTCAATGCTCTCCGAGCCGTCGTGTCAACCTACCATTTAAAGTTGAAATTCCCCACCAGCCAGGGGATCGGAGAGGTCCGGGGAGACAAGCCCTGGCCAGGCATTGCTACAGCATAGCCTTGCAAGGAAGCGACCAATCTGACCCTTGTCCCGTTGATGGATTGGATGCACGCGATGACCTCACCGAAGAGAGGGGCACCCCAATTGAAGATCTGGTACCAATCCCTTTGAACGACGGGAACGCGGAGCATGTAGCGATGATCGGCTCCAACCTGGAGGAGGAGGTGCGGACGCGTCTCGTTGATTTTGTATGAAGAAATGCGGACGTTTTCGCTTGGGTTCCAGTAGACATGTCGGGGATCGACACGGAAGTCATGGAGCATCATCTGGCAGTCGATCCAAAGCATCGACCGACGAAAGAGAAAATCCGAAGTCATGCTCTGGAGAGACAGAAGGCGATAGCCGAAGAAGTGGATAAGCTCCTTAAGGTCGGATTCATTAAGGAAGTCAATTATCCTGATTGGATTTCCAACGTTGTCTTGGTCAAAAAGGCAAACGGCAAGTGGAGGATGTGCATAGACTTCAAAAAGCTGAATAAGACCTGTCCGAAGGACAGCTACCCCCTTCCCAGAATCGATCAATTGGTGGACACGACCTCGGGCCATGAGCTCCTCACCTTCATGGACGCGTTCTCCGGCTATAATCAAATTAGAATGGCGCCGGAAGATGAAGAAAAGATAGCTTTCATCACTAATCATGGCCTTTACTGTTACAAGGTCATATCTTTCGGCCTCAAGAATACGGGCGCAACCTACCAGCGGTTGGTGAACAAAATCTTCAAGGAGCAGATCGGCCGTAACATGGAGGTCTACGTGGACGACATGCTCGTAAAAAGCAAATCTTCCAGAGATCATGTCGCCGATCTCGAAGAGACCTTCGACGCTCTCTGGAAATATAGAATGAAGCTGAACCTAACTAAATATGCTTTTGGCGTAACCTCAGAAAAATTCCTGGGCTTCATGGTATCAGGGCACGGGATCGAGGCCAATTCAGAGAAAATTTGCGCCATCCAGGAGATGGCCGTCCCAAAATCGATAAAAGAGGTTCAGCGCCTCATGGGGAGGATAGCGGCTCTTAATCGCTTCGTCGCAAGGTCGGTCGAACGGTGCTTGTCCTTCTTTCAAATCCTCAAGCAGCCGAAGAACTTCTGTTGGACCTCTGAGTGCCAACGGGCGTTCGAAGAATTAAGAAGCTACCTTGGATCACCCCCGCTGTTGGCGAAGCCTGAGCCTGG
The DNA here is from genome assembly GCF_000442705.2 of Elaeis guineensis. NCBI lineage: Eukaryota > Viridiplantae > Streptophyta > Magnoliopsida > Arecales > Arecaceae > Elaeis > Elaeis guineensis. The sequence goes on from NC_026008.2 coordinate 33,945,018, forward strand.
GGAGGAGCTATTCTTATACCTGGCGGTCTCTCCCATGGCCCTCGCGGCCGTCCTTGTCAAAGAAGAGACGAGTCCAGCGGCCGATCTACTATGTTAGCCGCGCGTTGAGGGACGCCGAGACCAGGTACACCAAACTAGAAAAATTGACTTACGCCTTGTTGATTGCAGCCCGGAGACTCCGACCCTACTTTCAAGGGCACACCGTGACGCTACTCACCAACCAACCAATCAAGGCAGTTTTGCACCGGGCGGACACCTCCGAGAGGATGGCGAAATGGACGATCGAGCTCACAGAATTCGACATCCACTATCGACCCAGGCCAGCAGTAAAGGCCCAAATACTGGCAGATTTCATAGTAGAGTGTACCATCCCAGAGGAGGTTGAACCCGAACAAAGCGAAGTTGACGACCTGAAGTCCCAACCGAACTCCCTCGAAGAAGAGGTCGACCCCGCTAATCGCTTTTGGGCCCTCTATGTGGATGGATCTTCCAACATGTCGGGCGCAGGTGCGGGCCAGATCTTGGTCAGTCCGGAGGGAGTCATCGCAGAATACGCTCTGCGTTTCGAGTTCCCCGCAACAAACAATGGAGCGGAATACGAAGCTCTGATCGCAGGACTAAGGATCGCCAGAGAGCTGGGAATAGGTCAGCTCCGGGTGCACAGTGACTCTCAGCTGGTGGTGGGGCAGGTCAGCGGGAGTTACGAAGCGTGGGAGGACAGTATGGCCAAATACCTTGAGAAGGTAAAGGAGCTCACCCCCGCCTTTAGCAGCTTCAACATTAGACAGATCCCAAGGTTGGAAAATATCAGGGCTGACCTTCTCTCCAAGCTAGCGACATCGGCTCCGGCCGAATTGCCCAAAGGCATCCTCTTTGAAGTTCTAAGATACCCGAGTACAAAAGAATCGCGGCCCGTGATGGAGATTGACCACGAGCCCAGCTGGGTCGACCCACTGATAATCTATCTCAGAGATGGAGTTCTCCCCCAGGATGCGAAGGAAGCTCGAAAGCTCCGAAATCAAGCCTCCCGGTACATCCTTTATGAGGGCAAATTGTACAAGAGATCATACTCCTTGCCCCTCTTGAAATATCTCCGGCCCTCGAAAGCTGACTACACCTTGTGGAAAGTACATGAAGGAATTTGCGGAAACCATTTGGGGGCTAGATCTTTATCCAACAAGTTGCTCCGCCAAGGATATTACTGGCCAACGATGCATCATGATTCGATTGAATATGTCAAAAAGTGTGACCGATGCCAGAGATACGCCAACGTCCAGAGACAGCCCGCCATCGAGCTCACACCCTTGAGTGCCCCATGGCCTTTTGCACAATGGAGGATGGACATATTTGGCCCCTTCCCCATGGCGTCTGGGCAAAGGAAGTTCCTCCTTGTAGCGATCAACTACTTCACCAAATGGGTTGAAGTCGAACCACTAGCGAAAATCACAGAAGCAAAAGTGCAAGATTTCGTCTGGAAGTCGATCGTGTGTAGGTTCGGCCTGCCTAGAACCCTAATCACTGATAATGGACGGCAATTTGCGAGAGCAAAATTCACCAAATTCTGTGAAGATCTAAACATCTCTCACAACTTCACATCAGTAGCCCATCCCCAGACGAACGGCGAAGCTGAGGTGACCAACAGAACCCTTTTGCAGGGGATTAAAACAAGGCTTAAAAAAGCGAAGGGAACTTGGGCGGACGAACTTTATCATGTGTTGTGGGCGTATCGAACTACCCAGAGGCTACCTACGGGGGAGACCCCTTTTGCTTTAGCCTTCGGTGCGGAAGCCGTCATCCTAATCGAGCTTAAACTCCCGTTGGCACGAGTCGTGGCGTTCGACGAACATCAAAATTTGTAAAATCTTAGAGCCAACCTCGACTTGCTGGAAGAAAGACGGGAGATAGCTCAGGTTCGAATGACAGCCTACAGACAGAAAGTCGCTCGATATTACAATGCCCGGGTCAAGAATAAAACCTTTAGAGTGGGAGATCTAGTGCTTCGACGAGCCGCTGTCTCGCAACCTCAGGACCGAGGGAAACTCGCCCCAAACTGGGAAGGACCGTATGAAGTCAAAGAAGTAGTCTGGCCCGGAACTTATTATCTTAAGGAACTCGGAGGAGCCGACCTCCTGCGATCGTGGAGCTCGAAAAACTTACGGATGTACTACCAGTAACTTCATTTTAATTGAAGATTGCACACCTATATGTCTTTGGACAATTCAAACAAACTGTATCAAAAACGAAAGGGAAACCTTGTCCCGACAAAGTCGAAGGCCCGGTTCCATGTAGACCGGATGGGAGGAGAGGTCCTGCAACGCCCATATGCGCCCCCACAGCCCTGTTAAGGACAGGAGGAGAATCTTGCCCTAACTTGAGCAAAGTCAAAGGCCCGGTTCCATTTAGACCGAATGGGGGGAGAGGCCCTGCAATGCCCATATGCGCCCCCACAGCCCTGTTAGGGACAGGAGGAGAACCTCGCCCTAACTTGAGCAAAGTCGAAGGCCCGATTCCATTTAGACCGGATGGGGGGAGAGGCCCTGCAACGCTCATATGCGTCTCCACAGCCCTGTTAGGGACAGGAGGAGAACCTCGTCCTAACTTGAGCAAAGTCGAATGTCCGGTTCCATTTAGACCGGATGGGGGGAGAGGCCCTGCAACGCCTATATGCGCCCCCACAGCCCTGTTAGGAACAGGAGGAGAACCTCGCCCTAACTTGAGTAAAGTCGAAGGTCCGGTTCCATTTAGACCGGATGGGGGGAGAGGCCCTGCAACGCCCATATGCGCTCCCACAGTCCTGTTAGGAACAGGAGGAGAACCTCGCCCTAGATTGAGCGAAGTCGAAGGCCCGGACTCCTACGAGAGCCGAGCTCCGTCCGCAACTTCTACCGCAAGGAGGACCTCGTCCGGACTCCTACGGGAGCCGGACTTCGCACCTTACTTTAATTACTGGAAGACTCCGCCCGGACTCCTACGGGAGCCGGGCTCCGTCTGCGACTCCAATCACAGGGAGGATTCCGTCCGGACTCCTACGGGAGCCGGGCTTCATCACCGACTTCGACTGCTGGTGATCTTCGTCCAGACTCCCACGGGAGCCGAGCTTCACCTTGACTTCACCTACGGGAGCTGAACTCCCGTAGCCTCGCTGAGAGCGGAGAAAAATTCCAAGCAAAAAGAAAAAGGAAGGTGATGGACCACCTCAGCGACGATTGAAAAACAAACAGCATCCAAGGTGCAGAGAACCCTATCATAGCAAGGATTGGGGCTCCCATCAGGAGTTCCAACTTTCGAGGAAGCTTTCGACACAAAATAGGACAACTTTCTCAGGGTGACAGAAGCTCAGACCTTCGAGCTCAAGCCCTGAGGGGGACACCAAACCCGAATGGCCCCAGGCGAGCCTGCGGCCACCGACGGAAAAGATGGGTTGATACGATGGCAATCGGGTACCTTCGAATGATGTAAAAGTCGAAAAGAAGCTCGGCAAACGATAATTCGACATGGATAAAAGGGCCACCGGTGACCTTAGGACGACGTCAAAAAAAAAAAAGGGAAAAGAGAAGAAAGAAGAAGAAGGAAGTTCGACAAATAACAATTCGATGCAAGGTGCGGATGAGGTAACAAAATCTCCTTCTCATTTTTCAACTAACAAGATGCACGTTACAAGACCCGGAGGGCCAGAAAAGAATACATTATTACAAGACTTGAGAACATGGCTTGGAAAGGACACACCGGAGGCCGCTTCCAGCTGCAAACTTCTCTTCCCATTTTTGTCCTTCCCAGCCGCATTTTCCAGTGCGTGTAGCAGGCCTATCGGCTCTCGCCCAGTCTTGTTTCGCTCCATCTCCGAAGTCCCAACCCCAGGTGGAAAAGGATGGGATAGATTTCAGGTGGCAGTAAGGGCAACGGCAGCGGCGACGAAGACCTGTTTCAAGAAGAACCAGAGTCACCCTGGAGGCAGCGGTGGCGCCAGAGATATGCGCCATCACCGAATGCTCCGCGACAGCCACCGTCCAAAATACTTCGGCAAGGTCGGCATGCGCTACTTCCACTGCCCCCGCAACAAGCTTTACTGCCCCATCGTCGACGCCGACCGCCTCTGGTCCCTCGGCCCCGACGGCATCAAGGATCCCGCCACAACTCGTGACGACAGCTCTGCCCTCCTGACCGGTTTCACCCCGCCTTGCTACTCTGAAATTCTTGGGTAGAACACCTTTACCGGCGGTCTCCGTTATTAAACTCTTGTTGTTGAAGAAATTCTTCCTCGAGCCCCCTTTGAAACGACGGGGACCTCCAGCGGCCGCCCGATGACCGGGGAGCTCGCGGGCCGCAGTTCTCCTCCTTGCCTTCCTCCGAGCCCTTGACATCCCCTTGAGGATGGCCTCCGGAGTGGAGGACATGGCGAGGAAACCCCTTAGAGAGGAATCGGGGGGCTGAAGACGGCAAGGACCGGCGCGGAGGACGCTCGGAGTTGACAGGGGCACCGAGGGAGTGGCTGAGTAGCTAGGCTCTCAGGCGAAAGAAAGATACTGTCCTTTTGGCAGAGTGAAACCCCGAAGGAAGGGTAAGGGATTTAAATAGGCAGTGGATCTTAGCGCGATTATGATGGCGGGCGTCTCTAGACCAACTGGTGCTTACCACGTGTCCTGCGTGTCCCGCTCGCCGCTATCGAGGATTGATTGTTCATAAATTTCCATGGCGCGACGCTTGGGATCACATCTCGGTGGGAGTCCCGAAAAAACTCTTCGGATCGTCCTAATCGGAAAAAGAGCTCTAGCATGCGCGTATTAAATGCCGACATATCCAACGACAGTTGCGTCCGGACGTCAGGGGGAGAACTTCGGTCGCGACTACCTCTCCGTACTTTCTTCATTCGAAGTTCAAACTCGGAAGTGGGGGGACTGATGTTGGGCATAAAATACCCTCGGTCGAAGTTCTTGGCAGGGTCGACCCTCGCGAGTCTCTTCCGACTTTCAACAACTGTTGGTGAGCTCCCGTCGCTCCGTCCGGGCTCCTACGGGAGCCGGGCTTCGTCCACGACTTCTACAATAAGGAAGACTCCGCCCGGACTCCTACGGGAGCCGGGCTCCGTCCACGACTTCTACAGCAAGGAAGACTCCGCCCGGACTCCTATGGGAGCCGGGCTCCGTCCACGACTTCTACAACAAGGAAGACTCCGCCCGGACTCCTATGGGAGCCAGGCTCCATCCGCAACTTCTACAGCAAGGAGGACTCCGCCCGGGCCCCTACGGGAGTCGGGCTCCGTCCACGACTTCTACAGCAAGGAGGACTCCGTCCGGACTCCTACGGGAGCCGGGCTCCATCCGTGACTTCTACAGCAAGGAGGACTCCGCCCGGGCCCCTACGGGAGCCGGGCTCCGTCCACGACTTCTACAGCAAGGAGGACTTCGCCCGGACTCCTACGGGAGCCGGGCTCCATCCACAATTTCTGCAGCAAGGAGGACTTCGCCCGGACTCCTACGGGAGCCGGGCTTCGTCCACTACTTCGACAGCAAGGAGGACTTCGTCCGGACTCCTACGGGAGCCGGGCTCCGTCCATAATTTCTGCAGCAAGGAAGACTTCGTCCGGACTCCTACGGGAGCCGGGCTCCGTCCGCGATTTCTGCAGCAAGGAAGACTTCGCCCGAACTCTTACGGGAGTCGGACTTCATTTTTAATTTCAATTGCAGGAAGTCTCCGCCCGGACTCCTACGGAAGCCGAATTCCGCCTACGACCCCCAACTGCAAGAAGACCTCGTCCAAGGCGCCGGGCCACGCTACCGACTCCAACCGAACTTCGGCCAACAAGTCTGGATCCCCTGACAAGCCACAGTAACGGACACCACTGCTCCACTCTCTGCGACGGACCCTGCGTAGCCCCATTACTCCCTGACAGGCCGTATTAACGGTCGTGGCTCTGCTCCACTCCCTGCGGCGGATTCTGTGTGAGTCCCCCACTCCCTGACGAGTCACGACAGCGGACGCCACTCCAGTCCCCGTAACTGATTCCACGTGGCGAGCCACGGCGATAGCCACGATCCCGCTCCACTATCCTCCGCAATAAATTCCTCCTGATTCTGGACGGCCCACTACCAGACGGTTACAGGCGTCGCTATCAATCTGTTGCCCTCTCCGTCTATAAAAGGAAAACCCCAGATACGTTATTCTATAAGCTCTTGTTTTTACCTAAAAACTCTGCTAAATTCTCCGTTCGAGCACTCCATTCTTGTTGAGGTAGAGAACTGACTTGAACGTCGGAGGGTCTTGCCGGAGCAACCCCACCTCCGGTTTAGACTTCCTTTGCAGGTCCCGGCGGCGACCACGACTCCCTCGACTCCAGCTTCTCCGGTGCAAGCGGATTTTTGCACCAACAACATGTATCCTTAGCAAAAATAAAAACTTAGTGACATATATAAAGATTTGCATCCTGATGGACTATGATTAAAAATTTCTCTTTAGTTTATTAAACATCAAAATAAGATTTGAATGTTAGCATATTGTTTTCCAGATTTCATCTATCATTTTTTTTTCAAAATACTTTTTATTAAACTCCAAATTACTGTCATAATTTTTTTTAGTACATTTAGACCTCAATTACTTTAGTTTGGCAAAATAGAGCCTAGCCTAGCTTCATTTCTTATTCCATCTCCATGCTATCTCATCCATCTTCATATCTTATTCCCTCCTCATCCACTCTCTCCAATCTTGCCCGTCCTTTCTCTTTCTTATTTTTTGGAAAACTTAAGAAAAAAAATATGCTAATCCCTCTGATTAACAAAACGATGCAAGGCCCAATTTTCGATTCCTATCTCTAGAAAACCGAAATTAAGTTTGGTGTAATTGGTGCAACTTATTTTGATTTTTTTTTTCTTCACATATGTATTAGAATTGACCATATAAATTTATAATTTATAATTATCTCTTTCTTTTAAAAGTGCATTGTGCATGCCATTAGCTAGTTGGGCTAATTATAATTATCTCGTTGTTTCACCAGCACCCACAACCACATGCACCCTTGATGACATTGCCATTTGGATTGCTAATATCTTTCTTACTTTCCACAATGATGTCACAATTCCTAATGTTTGCATTTGTTTGTGCCCCATCTAAAATCGGACTCTACAGTGACATTGTTCGATATTATTGTGGTTATGAGTTTATGGCTCGGTATGTAAAGTATTGTCCATTCTAGTTCATAAAATTTATGATTTTATTTTTTAAAAAATATTTTAAATAAAAAAAATAATTATTTATTATATAAGCTAAATTTTTTTTTTGACTCACAAATAATATAGACCACCTCAAAAAATAATTTTTAGCTTTTTTCGCTGAACTGATCTTTGGACGAATTATTTCTATAAAATTTTTAATATTATGCGTAACTAATTTATATATAATAATAAATCACACAGATGCGATAACAACCATCCATCTTTCTCCTCACCTGAGCGCAGCACCCCCAAACGTGCACCTCACTCATGAATGGAGTCGTCAACTGCTTTGTAGGAAGAGTACGTGAATGTATCTCTCCTCGACATCCAAGCTTTTGCTCCGGATCTGAAAGCTGATCGGAAGATTTCGACATCCAGAATCCCCTACATCTCTAGATCCGTAGGAAACAATCTTGTTCTGGATCGAGGAAAGCAGAAGCTTCTCAGATCTTTGGGAAGTTCGTTGTCATGAAAAAAAAAAAAGATATATTTTTTGGTCGGTTTCGGAACTATGGCGGGCGGTACGACGACGAGGCAGTACGTGAAGCTAACGAAGGACCAAGATCCGCCCATGGAGAAAATTAAATCCGGAGAGGTTAATCAGCCCAAGGGGTCCCCCAGGTTGCCTAAATTTTAATTTTTTTTCCCATCTCTTATCATTACCGCAATGATTTTTTTTTTTTTCTTGAATTCGTTTGTCAATCTCTTGTATTCGCTTATAGCATTTCAAGTTTGAACGATTGCATTTGATTTGTTTTTTTTTTCTTTTTCTTTTGAGACATTTTTGAGTTGATGAAGTTTCTGACTTGTAAGATCATTAGTTGTGGTTTTTGTTGATAGTTGGAGGTTCGTCGATGGATAGAGTGTGGCCGACGAAGCCTGGACGACCGGAATTTTCGGCTGTTTTGAAGGCATGGAAAGTTGTAGGATTCTTTTCCTTTGTTATGCTTTGGATGGTGATAGTTATATTATGCTATAATTTTTTAGTTTCTTTTTAATAGGATGGTCGATTTGTTGTGTCCTTTTCTTCTGAAACTATTGAATTGCTGTTTTTCTTCATTGAAATCCCTTGTAGAATTATGTGTTGTTATGATGTTAATTTGTTTTTTGAATTTTTGATATGCTCTAGTCTGCTTCTTTTTTTTTTTTTTTCCTCCTTATGCTCATTTAAACATATATGCATTGGTTGTATTTTTGAAGCACGTTTAATTAATTCAAACATGATTAATTTCCACGGTTCTGATTAATTTCCTGCCTTTGATCCAATATGCACCAATGATTTGCATCATTATATCAAACTTTTTAAGTTATCAATGAATCTTTGAAAAGAAAAATAAGGGTTGATTTTATTTTGCACAAACAATGCTGATTCTGATTCAGGATGGTCTAGCAAAGTTCGGAAAGCGAAGAAAAGGGTAAAGGCTAGTTTGCCATGATTCCCATGTATCGCTGTTCTTGAAATGTGATGCATTAGAACATGTTTGTGGTAACAATGAATGTCTTCATGGAAGCCAAAGGAATCCACAACATCGTATTTTTTCAATTGCAATGGCCACTTGCCTGATAGTTTCTAACATAGTTGATACATTCCTCCACTGGAAAGAAAAGGTTTTGGTAAAATGAATTGTCAATTCTCATTACTTAATGATATCCCAAGCTTTAAAAAGCAATACAAGGCAATTGGAAGGTGATTGTGATATCATGTGAATTGTGTATGTATTGAATGCTCTGGCAATCATTGCAGAGTGGAGGTCGGTTGGGTGTTGAAGGTCGATAAAATGAACATGAAAGAAGTTATGAGACAGGAAAAAAGGAGATTGATTAAAGAAATCTAACAGCTTAGAGAGACCACTCTTTGGATTCATATTTACTGGGTGGGAAACATGTAATGCGAAGGTAGAGCCCCTTCTGTTCGGATGATGGTTGTTTGGACTTGGGTGAATCATGTCTAGGTTTCTGTTATAATAGCGGAAATAGCATGCCAAGAAAGAGTGAAAATAGAATGGAGATGGTTAAGACAGTGAGCTCTATTACTTTCCCTAGGATTATGCTTGGATGTTAGAGAAGAGGGAGAGGCTCCTTGGAGCATTTATTCATACTGGAGGAAAGGGTTACACTTCATTATATGGCTGTTGGTGCTAAAAGACTTCGAAAGGATCATGACATATGACACAAGCTATTTGGCATTGATGATGCAGTGCATAATGTTGGTGATAAGAATTTGCAGCATTATTTTTGAATACAATATAGTCTATGAAAAAACCATAGAAATGATTCATACTCCTGGGTCAAACAATATTAAGCAGAGAACTTAGCTTGAGCAATATTTAGGCTCTATGTATTGGAACAGGATACTTTTAAGTTTTAACTGCTACCTGTTATTTTGCTTAATGAAGGAAGAAGAAAGAATGTGGAAAAGACCCATAACCAAATTCTCAGTCCTCAAGTTATGAAACAAGCTGTACTAGTAGCTATATGCCCAAGTTATTATGTTATTTATGTTAGCACATGCTAGAACAAAGTGCATTCTCAAATTTTTCATTTTTATTTTCTGGGATTACTGAATCAGTGAGAGAAATGGGTCAAGGCTAAGACCAGCACTTGCACTATGATAATGCATTCCCATGGCAAAAGATCTGCAACATGGTTTGATGGAATAGTGATGAAGGACATGGAGATGCAGAAAGTCCTCATCAAAATTTGACCTTGAATAATAAGAAAAACAAAGACAAAAATCAGTCCTCCCTCGGAATCGATTTTCATGGATTGTGGCACGGAGTTGCAATATCATGATATTATAGAAGTTTTGGATCATCTTGATGACATCACCTCGTAGTCCGGTCGCTCTCTCTCTCTCTCTAATCCTGAATAAATCTTCTTGATCTCAGACTACTCTGCCTAAGCATATTGATTTTCACTACACTATGGACTTTAACATATACCAGTGCCTTTTTTCTACACTTTTAGATTGAATCTTTGATTTTCACTTGATAGGATGGACTGGTCTCTTCTGTCCTTGTGTTTTGTTTAGTCATCATGTTGAGAACATTGAAGAAGAAATCCCATGGAAAAATGCATGTGTATGTCCTGCAATCTGTGTTGAATGTTGTATTGCACTGGCAGCTGCTCTAGCATTGTTTCATGGCATTGACCCAAGGACATCGTGTTTAATTGGAGCAGGATTAGTGTTTGGTTGGTGGACGTGTGGAATTTATGTTGGTCTTTTTCGGCAATCTCTGCAAAAGAAACACCATCTCAAGGTAACCTCTTATCCTTCTGTTTTGTGATGCCTGTGATCAATTCCAAGCATAATCACTGCTGCACCAAATATTTTCATGTTTTAGACTGAGTGCTCAGACACTGAATGCTATTTTGCTTCTAGCTGTTATGCAGACTTCAAAGTAATCATTACAGCAATCAGCGTATGCAGATATGTCTTGTTTGGTCCATATGAAGTTATGAACTGTTCTTCCAAAAGTCTTCTAGTCACATGGATTTTTGTAGTTAATAAATCTCTCAGTGGTTTCAATCAGAAAATGAAATAAATCACTCAGTGGACTCACTGGCACTGACATAAGCATGTTTATGCATCAAGTTTGCTTTGTACATTTTCTACTTAAAGTCAAAAGCTGCTTGCGATTTCTTTACCAAAGTTTTTCTGTTTCACTAGTAATATTATGAAGTGGCAGTGGCTGCATAATGAGTTAAGAGCAGACCATCTAGGCATCTACTAGATGTTTAGTTTTTTATAAGTCCCACAAGGACTCATTGTGATAAGCATATATGCTCATCACATATGCTGATGAGAAAAACTGCGTAAGATTCCTTCCCAAAGTTTAGCTGCTGCACTAGTAACAAAGCAAATAAATCCATATATAAAGTTACAATAGCTTTATAATGATTTAGACTGCCTACAACATGCCTTTTTTCCCTTTTACAGTAATTTATTCATAAAGTATACTGGTCTCGTGAAGTTGAACATCTCCTGCTTTAAATGCCTCATCAGTCGTCTTTATTCTAAATCACAACCCTTATGATCTCTGTTGCTTTTGTTGCTACTATTCATGCTTCTTTTGCATCCGATCAGGTTGTCCTTGTTGATCACGCTCTTGTTATTCCGCCGCAGAACTCTCCATTGAACCCTTGCATGGTACACTGCTGTATGCATTGGTGTGCCAACCGTCAAGAGCACCAAGATATGAAAGGTCACCTCTCTGGTAATACTGTGATGCCAATGGCTATTATTAGCCCACCTGCTGTGCAGGAAATGAATGCAAATGAGAATTAGGAGACAGCAAGCTCTGAGATTGGTGTTCTGAACCAGCAAGCCAGTTTGGATATTGAGGCTGTATCATAAATATGGAGTTCTATGAAAGGTTTTATGGATCCTAGGTGCCCACCCTTTCCTTACTTTCCACCCTTTCTTTACTTTGTTGTTGGTTTTGGAGTCATTGCATTTTCACTGCAGATGCATGGGAAACATCTGAAAGAGTTCTTTTTTACGTCCTTTATGTCAATTGAAGTTCAGATGCCTAACAAAACTATGTGCTTGGGTTGAATTTTATATTTTATTGTTCTCCTTCTGGCCATTGTTTACAAGTTAATTGCTTCTACTAGATAGTTGCAGGCACCTGCTAATTTTATTTCGCTTTTGTGTGTCAGTAAACTAATTACTGATTTTACTCTTTACATTTCATGATTTTGATGATGTAAGTCAATGCATTTGACTACTGGCTACCAGTGGATTTTGTCTGTCAGGGATTTATTTTGATGCTCTATCTTGTTGTTGTGGAGCTTGAGAAGCTTTCTAGGCAATGGTTTCTTTTTATTATTGTACCAGAGAAGGAGAGATCAAAAACCAATTAGGTCCTGAAGGTATTGCTATATGCTGAATTGGGGAATGTACATGCATCAGCAGGTTGAAAAGAATCTGGTGAAAGATAAGCTGGTCACCATTAACATTCTGTTCATGTGGATAGTGTTTTTAAATGGATGGATCAATTTTGATGAAATACTCTATAACCATAGAATACTTATTCTAGATCCTTGCAACTATAGAAAGCACATAGTTTTCTATGGTTGATCCATTAATATGCACTTGACTCGGATAATGTTTTCTAGTATTTGACCATAGGATTGCTAATGGATGCGAATCTGGCCTAAGGAGATTATCAGGAATCAGCTTATTGTCTTCCTTCAGATTATACCTGGCCAGCAGACCTGAAAGCAGATCAGATAAGGATCATATGAGTCCATATCCATCTCCACTTTATTTTAGGAAATGCGAAACAGATATGTGGATTAGTTGGATACTAAACTTTCTATTCTATCCATATTTCCTCTAAAGAGATACCGATATAATCAGATATAGATATGAATATGGACATAAAATTGAATAATATAAATTTATTAGAGAGAATATTATTCTATTTTTATAATTTACTAATTCAAATTGATTATATAATCCTTCTAGTTTTCCCTTTTTTCGAGCTTCTGTATTTGTTTTATTATTTTTCTGGAATAGACCAATGATTGTACAAAAAATAACAAACATTAATTGCATTTATTTAGTTGCAAGAGTAATTTTTGTGGATCTACTAACTCTTCCAAGATAGGAATGTTAGGTTGAATGGTTCATTGTTAGTGGTTTGAGAATACAATCCATTAAAGTCAGAGATATCACCATATCGATATGAGAGAGAGAAATATTGATATTATCACCAAGTTACCCTTTGGAGACTGAGATTTATATGAGACTAAATAGGAATGAAATAAGGTTCATATGGTATATGGATATTTGTCTTGTTTATATTTTTATATTTTTCATGTTTAGATGGTATATTTGTCTCGTTTAGATAGTCCATATATTTTTATATGTATCTGCTTTTGTTTTATAGATACAAATATAAATATATCCATTAGTTGCATGCTAAACTTTGTTAGGAAAACCTCCGATACAACTCCCATACCGGATGCGGATCGTCTTTGCACAGGTCTGGATGTTAATCCAGCAACAAAGAAGATCGAAGAAAGTGGAAGCAAAATGATAGAGTGGCTACCCTAGGAGATGCTATGGTTTGGCGTTGAAACCAGCGAGAAAGAAAGAGAATGAGGGAGAAAAGATCAATTGTATTCCATTCCTTCCAAACCCTAATGCAACTTATGTATATATATACATAGCCATTAGGCCTAACCAAAAATTCTCCTGGCTGAACCCAATATGTGAAAGCACTCATCAAGCCCATGTACACCCATATGTCACATGTTCTCATCCCTGGGACTTGATCCCAATCCAAACCCTTGAGTTAGCCCCCTAAGATCTATCAAAGCAGGCCTTGACCCTAGGATCAAAATCCAATCCTAAACCCATGCAAGAATCTTGTGTTGCTCTACCCGCGCAACAGAGCCGACTCAGTTTCAAATTGAGTCGACTCAGACCGAGACTGAGCCGACTTACCTACGTGTCGTATCAGATTTTTCGAGAATTTATTTTCTGTTCTCTATGATTTGATCGATCCAGTCTCAGTCTAAGTCGATCTAATTTTTTGAAACTGCTTTTTCACCGCAGTCTTCAGCCCTAACTTTGGTTCTTTATTCCATCTTGTATCCTCAGGTATCCAAAGCTCCAACTAAGCCCTTCGAAGTCCTCATCGCCTGAACCTTGAGCCCATGGAGAGCTACGCACTGCCTCCACTCTAGGACCACTTCTGTCCTAGCCCTAGGACAACACCTGTTCTAGTCTCCCGAAGCCAACATTCTGACTCCTTCTGTGGCCTTTTAAAGCTTGGGAGCACCACATCAATCCCTACAATCTCCATCTTGGTGCGTCCAAATTTTGGCACACCTAGCAATGTCCTCCTGCACGATCCCGCTATCGATACACACCCTGATAGCCCCTTATGCGAACCTCCTTGCCTCCGTCAATCTTCTCCAGCTGCTGAGCTCCCTTTGAGGTCTTTGGGATGTCCACCTCCACCGTTGAAGATCTTGGCTTGCTCTTTTGCATCACCATAGAGTATATAGTAGGCATCCTTCTACTTGACAGCTGCATCAACTGTTGCCCTGAACTTTTTTAAAGAATCCACAGCATTCCTAAACCAGCATCCGCTGCAACCAATGCACCTGACACGGTCTCCTCAGAGCCACGCCTCTCCACCTGCACACTCTGCTCCACCTGACTTTGTGCAGTCTTGATGCTGGTGCTGGGATATCACTCCTCCTTTAGCACTTCCCCGCTCTGAACACATGCCAAAATCCTCTCCACCTATGAAGCCACCTCCGTCCTGTGCTCCATTTGAATCCAAAATCATCTTGATGCTGCAGAAGCAGACTTTGTAACCAAGTCTCCCGAGGCTAACCACCCAACACTGCACTACTGGGCCTGCCGCTGCATCTTAATCACTATCGCTGCCCCTTCGGATCTTTTGCACTCTACGGATCCTTCCGAAGCCATCTCGGATACACCGCACCTCGCGGGCTCCTCCAAAACCATCAAGAGTTCATCTGACTCTTCACTTTCAGCTACGGAACCAATGGAATCCATATCCTTCCTTCCTCCTCTCTTGTATTTCTTTCAAAATGGATATTTTCGCTTAAAGTGCCCTGCTTCACCACACTTGAAGCACTTTCTAGCCTCCTTGCTACTCTTCTGGGACTATCTTCGCCCCACCTGCACCTGTTCATTCTTGTTCTTTCTTTTTCTGGGCCTCTCTGAAATCGTAAGACCCTCCTGGAAGACCTCCCTCTCATTATCCATTCTCGCTGCTCGTTGGACCGTAGCACTGAGATGATCTCCTCGTATACTAGTGTCTTCTTACATACAGTAGCATCGTTACCAATAGATCAAAGCTCCTGGATAGCGAACATGATAGCAATAAGATTTTATCCTCCTCTTCGAGCTCCACCCCAATATTGAGCAAATCCATGCTCATCCGGTTGAACCACTGAATATGCTCTGCAATATCCTTGCCTTTCTGCATCTGGAGGCTGTACAGTTGCTTCTTTAGTATCAACTTGTTGTATATATATTTTTTCATGTATAATTGATGTAACCTCGACCACAAACTCTTGGATCTTCTCTCCTCCAAAATGCCATACAAAATCTCATCCGCTAGACAAGCTCTAATCGTGGCACATGCCCTTTTCTCTAAGGACATCCACTATTTATCGTTCATCTCTTCCGACTTATCCTCTAAGGCCAAATCCAGTCCCATCTACACCAGCAGATCCTTTATCCTCACCTTTCACATGGTGAAACTTCCTTTTCCATCAACATTCTCAAATCCCACCTTTATCCCGTTGCTTTCCATGATCAATCCAGATTAAAAACAGCACACAAGATAGATCTGAAAATTATCTGACTAGGGACGATGGACAGCAGCCCCCAGATCTCTTCTTTCCTCACAAAATCTGAAGAAACCTTTAGATCTGAACCCCTGCTGATCCTTCTGCTGAAAACCTGATCTTCTTCTTTCTCCTCCATGCAACCGGACTCTATATCACTTGTTAGGAAAACCTTCGGTACAACTCCTGTATCGGATGCGGATAGCCTTTGCACGGACCTAGATGTTAATCCAACACAAAGAAGATCGAAGAAAGCAGAAGTAAAATGATGGAGCAGCTATCTTAAGAGACACTAGGGTTTGGCGTTGGAACCAGAGAGAAAGAGAGAGAATTAGGGAGAAAAGATCTATTGTATTCCATTCCTTCCAAATCTTAATACAATCTATGTATATATATACATAGCCATTAGGCCCGACCAACAACATTCCTGACTGAACCCAATATATGTAGGCACTTATCGAGTCTATGTACACCCATGTCTCATATGCTCTCATCTCTTGGACTTGATCTCAGTCCAAACCTTTGAGTTAGCCCCCTTTAAGACCTATTAAATCAGGCCTTAAGATCTTATGATCAAAATCCAATCCTAGACCCATACAAGAATCCCGTGTTGCTCTGCCTACGCAATTGAGCCGACTTAGTCTCAGATTGAGTCGACTAATCTGGGATTGAGCCGACTCAAATTGAGACTGAGCCACTCACCTGCATGCCGTGCCCGATTTTTCAAGAACCTACTTTCTGTTCTCTACGACTTGGTCGATCTAATCTCAGTTTGAGCCAACTTAGTCTCCCGAAACTACTTTTCCACTGCAGTTTTCAGCTTTGGCTCTAATTTTTTGCTTCACCTTGATCCTCAGATATCTAAAGTCCCAACCAAGCCTCTTGAAGTCCTCATCGTCTGAATCTCGAGCTCGTGGAGAGCTACACACCGCCTCCATCCTAGGACCACTCCTGTCCTAGTCCAAGGACCACACCTATCTTAGTCTTGTGGAACCAACATTCTGATTCCTCCTGTGGCCTCCCAAGTCTTGGGAGCACCACATCAATCCCTATAAACTTGATATCCATATTCACATAAACTTGGATATTGAAATGGATCAAATTAGATATTTATTTGATCCATTTTCACCCCTAAAATTGAGCCATATGTGTTTGGCTTGAGTCAAAACCCACTTTACTGCTTAAGTTGACAAAGCGTATAGTCTTGGTTTACAATGGACTTTTTTTAGCTATATATTTATTACAGACTAGTTTCTTAGCCGTAGATTGATTGATTCTCAAACTTTGCTGCCAAAAAAGCATGCAGTATCCCAACTCATATAACTATCACTAAACAGTCCTGATCTCCAATATGGAATAACCAAATTTTCCATCCAAATAAATTATGATTACAGATAGGCACCCCCTTTCTCAACCTATGGACACATTATGTTCCCTTGTTTGGTTGTTCTGGCTGTGAAAACAAGTTGATAAGGCATGCAATAAAATGATTCATGCAAATTGATTAATATTAGGCATGATAAGCTTGTCTGGAGGAGGAAGAAAAAAAGAGAGAAAAGTAAAGCGAAAAATATAAGAATAAATTATGTAGCAGAATCCACCATGCTAATTAACATTACGCACACGCACGCACACAGCACATGGGTGCACGTGCACACACACACATACATACATACATACATACACATATATATATATATATGCATGGATGTATATATATGTATGTATGTATGTATGAAGCAATTTAAACTCACCGCAAATCTGAATTTAAAGGTTCTAAAATTCTCCTAACTTAATAGTGTTGAAACAAAGTGCCTAAAGTTCATATTTGAGATATAATGTTCATTCGATGCATTTATGGCTTATATATATTTCCTCTGAACAAAATGCCTAAAGTCCATGTTTGAGATATAATGTTCATTTGATGCATTTATAGCTTATTTATAGTTCCTATTTTTCTTTTACGAAGAATGGGTATGTACATTTTCTTTGAGAGGCAGCTTTCAATGTTATGCTGACTTGCATGTTTTTCCAAAAGAGCCAAGTTGTTGTTGAATCGACTAATGCATGAGGATTGCTTTTCTATGCACTTGAAATGGTACTCATAATTGAGGGTGAAATTTGGCAATCATATATTAAATGACTGTCATGGTGGGAGTGGCTGAATTTATTCAAATGATCATTCTTAGTCAGCCAGCGGATGCAGTGCTAGCTTCCATTTACATATGTATGTGAAATTTTTTCACATTGGGTGTTTGTAAATCTTATTCTGAAACTACATTATCAAGCTTATAGTGTTCAGTTTATATCTGGCTATTTGATCATATAAGCCCTTACACACACACACACACACACACACACACAAAAAGAAAAAAAAGAAAAAAAAAAAAAATACTACCTAGTTTGGCTCTAATACAGTGAAACTCAAGCAAAATCAAAATATAATGGGTAAACATCGTACGGAGTTTACCAGGTGATTATGATTAAATTACAAGCAAGCACCAGTTGGTCAGTTGCAGATCCATCAATACCTCTTGCATTAGAGTAAGATAACTAGATGAAAAATCTTTTATCTGTGTTTGTTTCGCAGGGACAACATTAATGTGCAAACTATATTACTGGTAATAATTATCTGGTAAGAATGTTTTAATGTAATGTTAAATCCCTATGATTTTGATGTATGTGTACTAGAAGGGTGGAAAAATTAAATTTGTATCCTACTCCAGTCATACACAAACGTGAAAGGCATAGTAAATACTTTCAATTGGAAAATTAGGTTTATAGGAAGGGGCATAATCCAGTTAACACTTTATACAATGGACATGCTGTTTTTGGTGCTAAACTCTTAACTCTTAATTACAAATTAATCTTACTGTAGTTGTGCAATCATGTATGAGAGATTCGCATGCACTTGAAAGTTACCATTGCCCTACGAAATCAAGGACCTGGAGAGGCTTGTGGTTTGTTTATATCAATATCGAAAAGAATTCACTTTCTTTTCTTTCTGTTTTTTTTTTTTTTTTTGTTCATGAAAGTTATAAAGCATATGTGAAAAGCTTATCTTAAGCCATGCATACAATCTCTTACACTAGCCAATGTTTGTGTAGCCATCCTCAGAAGTTATTTAGGCGCAAAGTACAAGAGTATCAAAATCCTTGGGGCTTCACGTTACCCATTTTGTGGTTCGAGGCTTTTGATCACTATATATATATTTTCTGGCTGGCTTAAAAGGTTATGATTAGTTCTTTACCAAAAAAAAAAAAAGAAGTTATGATTAGTGAAAAACATGATATCATTAGCCACCTAAAAGGAAGACTTTGACCTTCTTGTTTTTTTAAATCCGACATTTGACTCTTCTTATACTCTCGTACGTGAGTGCTAATCTGTCCTTTTTACTTGCTTGGTAACTGCAGGCAAACCCACAGTTGCATCCGGTGCCATCCTCCACATGGCGAGTTACAACCATATTTTATAATCTCCAGTCAGATTATATTAATATTCATAATTTAAATTATAATAATTTTGAAGTAACGTAAGAAAAAGGATTAATTATAAGCAAAAGAAACAAGCACGAAACTCGAAGCAAGGAACAAAAATAGCAGGAAAATCTCACTCTTCCTTAACAAATCTATCTGACAAACCCACTAACTAAAATTCACGTCAAGTATCAGCTACAGGCTTCTGCACCACCGTAGCCGGAGAACCACCACCACCACCACCCCCCTGCTGCTTGCCGGCCACCACCGCCTTCCGGTTCGGCGTCGCCTCTCGCAGCATGGACAGCACATCCCTCATCGTGGGCCGGTCCGCCGGTTTCTTGCTGGTACAAAGCAGCGCCAGCCGGAGCACCAGCATCATCTCCTCCCTCACCTCCTTGCACCCCGCCCCCGCCGCCGTGTCCAGCACCACCCACCCCCCTCCTCCCTCCCCTCTCACCACCCTCCCCCTCACCCACTCCACAATGCTGTTCCCCTCGCCATACTCCGCCTCCACCGACCTCCTCCCCGTCACCATCTCCATCAGCACCACTCCATAGCTATATACATCGCTCTTCTCATCGACCTGCAGCGTGTACGCATACTCTGCACCACCATTTGCAAATTATTCAGTTCACACAACTTCACAATTTACCTCTCGATATTATTGCTTTCTAGTTTCGTTGCTTACCGGGGGCAATGTAGCCGTAGGAGCCGGCGATGACCGACATGGTCTGGTTTGTAGTCTGGATGAGCTTGGCCACGCCGAAGTCCGCCACCCGCGCCTCCATCTCGGCGTCCAGCAATATGTTGCTGGGCTTGAGGTCACGGTGCACGATCACCGGGTCGCAGTCGTGGTGGAGATAGCAGATACCCTGTGCGATCCCCACCGCGATCCGGTACCTCGTCTCCCAATCCGCCACCACCCCGCCACCCTTTCCGGCGGCGGCGGCGCCCCGCCGGTGGAGGAGGTCCTCCAGGCTCCCGTTTGGCATGTACTCGTAGAGCAGTAGAGTCGTCTCTCTGTTGGTACAGCAGCCGAGTAGCCGGACGATGTTCCGGTGACGGACGGAACCCAGCACCTCCACCTCCGCCGCCGCCACCACCCCGCCCTTCTTTCTTGTCGTCCTCCCTGCTTCCTTTTGTGGCCCCCACAGTTTCTTAACTGCTATGACTTCGCCACCTGGCATTTCGGCGCGGTAAACCGTCCCCATGGACCCCACTCCGATGATCCGATCGCTCCCGGCCACGCAGTCAGCCACGTCCTCCGCCGTGAAGTTAAGCCGCTGGAACGCCGTTAACCGCCACGGCCCCGGTCCCCGCGGGCTCAACACCTCCTCACCCCGCGCACGGGACCACCGCGTCCCGAGGATCAGCACCACCAGCCCCGCCCCCACGGCGCCGGCGGCGATCCACACGATCGCCGTCCCCGCCGAACCTCGCGCCGGTGGGGCTTCCTCCCCCTGCCTGGAAGAGGTGGAGGCGCCACCGTCGCCAGCCGCGCACGGCCGCCCCACCGGCCCGCCGCAGAGGCCGGCGTTCCCGGCGAAGGCGGAGGGGTGGAGGTTACGAAGCACGGCGCCGGAAGATGGGACCTCGCCGGCGAGGTGGTTGAACGACACGTTGAAGCTCTCCAAAGTGCTGCAGTTGTCGAACGCTGGAGGGATCGGGCCCGTTAACCCGTTGCACGAGAGATCCACGTCGGTGATTGACGGAAGCGCTGCGAGCTCCACCGGAATCGTCCCGGTAAGCCGATTCCGGCCGAGCTTAAGGCTCAGGAGCTTCGAGCACCGGCCGACGTCGGTGGGGATTTCGCCGCGTAAATCGTTGCCCTCCATCTCGATCTTGTAGAGATTTCTACACCCGGCCTCGAAATTGGGAATCTCGCCGTACAAATCGCAGTTACTCGCCGACAAGATCTGGAGCCTCGGCGCGCCCCAGATCGCCTCCGGCAGCGGCCGCCGGAGGGGGTTGCCGGAAACATTGAAGAACTCGAGCCGCGGGGCGGCGCCCAGATCCGCTGGAATCCCTCCAGATAGATTATTACTGCTGAGGTCCATGTAGGTGAGGTTGGGCAGCAAGCCGAACCCGGAAGGGATCGGACCGGAGAGCCGGTTCCCCTCGATCCGGATCCGCCACAGAGAGGAGCAATTTGCTAAACCGAGCGGGATCTCGGAGTCGAACCGGTTCGAGAAGAGGATGAGCCGAACAAGCCGGTTCCCGGAGCAGAGGCCGGAAGGGATAGGGCCGGAGAGCGAGTTGGAGGACACGTCCAGCTTCTCCAGCCGCCCGGCGGAGCCAAGCTTCTGCGGGAGCGGGCCGGTGAGGGAGTTGTTCCAAAGAAGGAGCGCCTCGAGATTCGGGATCTCGCCAATACCTGGCGGGATCTCGCCGTCGAGCGCGTTGTTCATGAGGCTGAGGAGGGTGAGATTTGCCAACGAGGAGAGCCCAGGCGTAATGCCGCCGGAGAGGCGGTTATCGGAGAGGTCGAGCACCTTCAAGGCCCCCATGCCGGAAAAGCTCCCCGGAATCCCGCCGGAAAACCGATTCTTGAAGAAGAACAGCGATTCCAGTCGTGTGAGGTTCCCGAGCTCCGGCGGGATATCGCCGGAGAGATTCGCCGACGAGATGTCCAGGTATCGGAGCTCCGACAACGCCCCGACCTCCGGCGGAACGCCGCCCTCGTACGAATTGTAACCGATCTCCAGATGCTCGAGCTGGGAGAGCGAGCCTAGCTGGTGTGGTAACCGCCCGGTGAGCAGATTTCCGGCAAGGTGGAGAAATCTCAGCCGCGGTAAGCTGCCGAGCCCGGTGGGAATACCGCCCTCGAAGAAGCTTCCCCCGAGATTGAGGTGCTCCAAGAGGCGGAGCTTGGCGATGCCGGAAGGAACCAGGCCGGTGAAGCTATTGCTGTAGGCGTCGAGGAGGGTAAGCCGGTGGAGGCCGGCGACGGCGGCGGAGAAGGAGGAGTTGAAGTCGTTGTGGCTGAGGTCGAGAGTCTGGAGGCGGCGGAGGTCGAAAATGGCGGGCGGGAGGGGGCCGCGGAAGGCATTGCCGCTGAGGTTCAGGTGGGCGAGGGAAGGGTAGAGGAGGCGGACCTCGGGGGAGATGGCGCCGGAGAGGTTCCGGCGAGATAGGTCGAGAGCGGTAACCTCGCCGGCGGCGGAGCAGGTGACGCCGCTCCAGGAGCACCAGGGAGGCGGGCCGGCGGCGGTGGCGGAGGGGTAGGACCAGTCTTGGAGTGAAGATAGTGGGTCGACGAGAGAGGACTTAAGAGAGAGAAGGGCGAGGAGTGGAATCGGGGCGCCGGCAGCGGCGCCGACGAGGAGGAGGAGGAGGAGGAGGAAGGGGGAGGTGGCGGAGGTCATGGCGGTGGCGGTGGAGGGGAGGAGGGGGGAAGGGGCGGGGGATATAAGTGGGGGAGGAGAGGAGGAGGGCTTTTGGGGAGTGCCGGGAGGAGTGGGTGCCTCATGATTGGTTTACCGCGGTGGAGATGATTTCGGGTCTCCCAACTCCCCCCTTCCCTCCCTCCTTTTTAGTTTGAGGGGAAACCCTCTCTTGTCTCTTTCTCTTTTTAATTTCTTTTTTCTTTTTTATGTGATTTAGAAATTTAATATATGTTCGTTTTATTTTTAGGTGGATATAATGTAGATACATGAAGGTGATTAGTTGCTGTAAAAGTCGCGCAAGCGTGACAGAGTTGGCACGGGATCCCAGAAAGTTGGGTATGTTTTGTTATATGGAATTATGGATGGTGGGGATTTTGACGTACGAGTACTTTTACGATTGATGGGTCTGTAACATTCTCCAAGCTTTGGAATGTTTTAGGATTGGGTTCTGGTGCTGCCGCGGCAATTTGGAACGGTTTGGCCCTTTGATGGAGACCGGACGGGTAGGATGAAGCCCCAGACGTTGGGGCAGAGGGCGTCTCAGTTTCCTTACAAGGCAGTTGTTCGCGAGGTACAAAATCTCACTGTCAGTTTCAATGGATCTCTAGAGTTCTTGGAATGGGGATTAGATTAGATCGCAACCTATGTACTCATCTTTGTATTAGACCATGAGTGTGATGGTTGAGATATATTTATAATATGATTTATTTAGTTAAGTTCATGCTTTGAAAAACTCATTGGATGATCGAAGCAAGAAATTAATTGTTCCCCTTTTGGGTTGGAGGGCTCCCAGTTATTGCAGAATGAGAAGAAAGTAAAAAAAGGCAACATGAAAAGATTGGAGCCATTTATAACTAGTTAAGTAAGGGACCACCAAGACTTTGGTGGCCATCAATACCCCTAAATATATTATTTGGGCTAATGTTTATAATTGGATTGCCATCTAGAAATCGAGCTAAAACTAAAACAATTTTTTCATCTCATCCAATGAGTATCCACTAAGACATGGAGAAGGGGAGAAGCTAACCTTAGATTACCAATTTTTGTACACACTTTTTAACATTGATTCACATTTCACAATTTCCATCTCATCATCAATTTTAATAATTTTTTAATATATAATGTTGGTACATCTAACCAATATCTGGCTACATAACAATATTAGAAAATATCAACATCTTATCGATCTACTGATTACACATCGTACCACATGAGCTAATTTGAGAACTTACCAGCACTACTCTAAACCAAATGGGTTTGTTACCAACCTGATATTATGATAGCCGATCTGCTGCTCAAATCATTTAAGAATACATCGGATTTGACCAACCTCTCTTTCAGTTAGTAAGGTTTCGAATCAATTATTTTTCAGCTATGTTATAGCTGTTATCCACGTGAGACAACTCACGATCTCTCTACAGCTGACTTTTCTGTTATAAAAATGGGATTCTCTGCGGTACTCAAGAGTAAAATATTATGCATAGTTAGATGCCGTCCATTATAAAATGGACGGCCATCCAAATTATCCAAATACCCCTGAGGTTTATATATTCTTTCTTTTTTATTTTTTTAATGCGTGTATAAGCGCACGCGGCCCTTCATTCTAAGATGGACGACATCCAATCATGTATAGCATTCTGTGATATTTTTTGAGTACTCCAGAGAATTTGCGCTCTCTGTTATAACAAACTCCTAATAAATTAGGCAGACTATCCATAACTATTTAACAAATAAGATTCTTTGAATAAGGTGGTTACTAACAGCCTAACAAACTCTCTCAATGACCTAACAGCCTAGCAAGCTCCTTTATATAAATAAGGGCAAAGGTCTTTTCAGGAGGTAAATTATGATTGATAGAGTCAAGACTCTATTGAACTCTTTCTAATTATTTCATTGAAGGAATTTGAGTTCTCTCCACTCCAACCTACTCTTTTTTTATTCTTTACTTTCTTTTTTCCATTATCAGTTCTCAAGCTCCGACTGACTTAAGTATCGGAGGATCTTAAACCGAAGGGTACCCCATTGGCTTTAAGGCTTCTTTTGCAGGATCATTCATAGACTTCATTAACTTAATCCTCTTTAGCACTCCAACTCGATTTTTGACCGACCTTACCATTCATCCTCCGAAGCTCTGCAGCAATATATAATATCCCTCTCTCTTGAGTTGTACCCTTCATATTAACTTCACTAATAACCACACAATTATGGAGAAAGAAAAAAAATTCTTAAATAATCTCTAAAAGTATGCATATTCATCATGTTTATTTTATGAATATTTATTTATTTATCTTCTTGTTGAAGTGTTTTTTAGGTAAAATCTTCTTATTGAAGTTGGGTGATGGCTAGTTTGTTTCAAATTTATATATACATCTTATATACCAACCAACAATCCCATCCCCTTGAGAGAGGCCCAGCAATAAGCATTGTTGGTGCAAAAATCCGCCTGCGCCGGAGAAGCTGGAGCTGAGGAAGCCGCGGTCGCCGCCGGGACCTGCAAGGGAAGTCTAAACCGGAGGTGGGGTTGCTCCGGCAAGACCCTCCGACGCTCAAGTCAGTTCTCTGCCTCAACAAGAATGGAGTGCTCGAACGGAGAATTTAGCAGAGTTTTGAGATAAGGCAAAAGAGCTTAAAGAATAACGTATCTGAGTCCCCCTTTTATAGGCGGAGGAGGCACCGGACTGATGGCGACGTTTGTAACCGCCTGGTAGTGGGCCGCCCATGATCAGGGGAATTGATTGCGAAAGATCAAGGAGCAGACACGTGGCCATCATCATGGCCCGCCACATAAGGCCTGTTGTAGGTAGTGGAGCGGCGTCCGTTACTGCTGGTTGTCAGCGAGTAGTGGGATCGTGCAGCACCTGCCGCAGGGAGCGGAGCAACATCATAGCTGTTGACACAGCCTGTCAGAGGGTAGTGGGATCGTGCAGCACCTGTCGCAGGGGGAGGTGGAGCCGCGTGGAATCCGCTACAGGAAGTGGAACAGGATCATGGCAGTTATTGTTATCTGCCAAGGGACACGGATCTGTTGATCAAGGCTCGGCAGTAGTCGGAGTTCGGCCTTTGTAGGAGTCCGGGAGGAGTCCCCCTTTCGGACGAGGTCGCGGGTGGAGTAGGGATCCGGACGGAGCCACCCTGCTGTCGATGGCAGAGCTCGGCTCTCGTAGGAGTCCGGGCGGAGCCGTTCTGCTGTTGATGGTTCCCCCTTTCGGACGAGGTCGCGGGTGGAGTAGGGATCCGGACGGAGCCACCCTGCTGTCGATGGCAGAGCTCGGCTCCCGTAGGAGTCCGGGCGGAGCCGTTCTGCTGTTGATGGAGGAGCCCGGCTCCCGTAGGAGTCCGGGCGGAGCCGTTCTGCTGTCGATTTCGGCTGCGGGTAATTTATACCCAACACCAGTCCCCCTACTTCCGAGTTTGAATTTCAAGCGAAGGAAGTATGCAGAGAGAGATGTGCGCAGTCGGAATCGTCCCTTCGAATCCTGCGCACTGCCGCCCCTATTAAATGCGCGCACGTCAGAGTCCGCTTTTCGGTGAAGGTGACTTGAAAAGTCTTTTCGAAACCCCCGCTGAAATGCGATCCTAAGCGTCGCTTTGCAGGAATTCGTGAGCGGTCAACCTTCGATGGCGGTGAAGGGGATAAGCGCGCCACGCGGCACACCTTAGTTGGCCCAGGAATACCCGCCGCCATAACTGCGCCAGGATCCATCGGCTATTTAAACCCCTCGGCCCCTTCGTAGCTTCATTCTGGCGTTGTTCTTTCATCTGAGAGCCCTGCTTTCCTCGCCCCAGTCCCTGTCTCCTTCCCTTAAACCATGTTATCTACTTGGGAGGCTGTCCTCGAGGGAATTCTTAGGGTTTGGAGGAAAGAGAGAAGGAGAATGGCGGCCGGTGAGAATCTCCGTCGCTCTAAAGGGAGCCCAAGGAAGAATTCCTTCAACAACAGGGGTTTAATAACGGGGGCTGTCGGAGAAGCTATTCTGCCCGCGAGTCTCGGGGCAGCAAGGCGGGGTGATACCGGTCAAGAGGGCAGAATAGACGTCACAAGCCATGACGGGATCCTTGACGCCGTCGGGGCCGAGAGACCAGAGGCGGTCGACGTTGACGGTGGGGCAGTAGAACTTGTTGCGGGGGCGGTGGAAGTAACGCATGCTGACCTTGCCGGAGTGTCTCGGGTGGCGGCCGTCGTTGCCCCCTCCGCCTCCGGGGATTTACCCCACCCCTTTTCTGCCAAGGTTGGGACCTCGGGAGCAGAATGAGGCGAGATGGGCGAGAGCTGTTACACGCACTGGAGAATGCGATTGAGAAGGATAGAGACGGAGTTCGTAGCTCGGAGCAGTCTCCGGTTCGTCCTGCCCGAATCGTGCCCGCGATACGTGCGATGACATGTATCTTCTTTTTTCCTGACCCACCGGGTCCTGTAATGTGTATTTCTGTTAAATGAAAAAGTAATTTCAGTACCTTGTTTGCATCTTGTGTTAAATAGTTGTCTGCCGGACTTCTTCGTTTTCCTTTCGTTCTCTTTGTCTGTGTTACGTTGTTCCAAGGTCGTCGGCGACTTTTTCAGTTCACGTGGGGTCGTCATTTGCCGAGCTCTTTTTCGGCTTTTGTGCCGTTCGGGGATACCCACTTGTCGGGTTCGCCCGGATTCTTCTCCGCTGAAGTCGGGGCTAAGTTCGGCTCCCTTGATAGTCCGAACGGAGAAGCCCTCCGGGAGTTGGAGTAACTCGATTCTCGTAAGAGCCAGGGTAAAGTTTTTCTGCAATTAAAGTTATAAGTAAAGTCCGACTTCCGTAGAAGTCCGGGCGGAGTTGTCCTGTAGCTGTCGTTGGCGGTGGAGCCCGGCTCCCGTAGGAATCCGGGCGAAGCCGTCTTAGCGGCGGAACCCGGCTCCCGTAGGAGTCCGGGTGAAGTCTTTTTTTTTTTTTTTTTTTTTTTTTTGCGGCGGAACCCGGCTCCCGTAGGAGTCCGGGTGAAGTCTTCTTGGCGTAGGGACCCGGCTCCCGTAGGAGTCCGGGTTTTTCACTTTGCTCATGTCAGGACGAGGTTCTCCTCCTGTTCCTGACAGGGCTGCGGGGGCACATATGGGCGTTGCAAGGCCTCTCCCCCCATCCGGTCTAAAAGAACCGGGCCTTCGACTTTGCTCAAGTTAGGGCGAGGTTCTCCTCCTGTCCCTAACAGGGCTGTGGGGGCACATATGGGCGTTGCAAGACCTCTCCCCCCATCCGGTCTAAAAGAACCGGGCCTTCGACTTTGCTCAAGTTAGGGTGAGGTTCTCCTCCTGTCCCTAACAGGGCTGTGGGGGCACATATGGGCGTTGCAAGGCCTCTCCCCCCATCCGGTCTAAAAGAACCGGGCCTTCGACTTTGCTCAAGTTAGGGCGAGGTTCTCCTCCTGTCCCTAACAGGACTGTGGGGGCACATATGGGCGTTGCAAGGCCTCTCCCCCCATCCGGTCTAAAAGAACCGGGCCTTCGACTTTGCTCAAGTTAGGGCGAGGTTCTCCTCCTGTCCCTAACAGGGCTGTGGGGGCACATATGGGCGTTGCAAGGCCTCTCCCCCCATCCGGTCTAAAAGAACCGGGCCTTCGACTTTGCTCAAGTTAGGGCGAGGTTCTCCTCCTGTCCCTAACAGGGCTGTTGGGGCACATATGGGTGTTGCAAGGCCTCTCCCCCCATCCGGTCTAAAAGAACCGGGCCTTCGACTTTTATAAGGTTGCCCTCTCGTTTTTGATACCGTCTGCTTGAATTATCCTAAGACAAATGGGCATGCATTTTTTTTTTTTTTTTTGGTCAGGACGAAATCACTGGTAGTACATCCGTAAGTTTTCTGAGCTCCACGGTCGCGGGAGGTCAGCTCCCCCGAGTTCCCTGAGATAATAAGTTTCAGGTCGGACTACTTCCTTGACCTCATAAGGTCCTTCCCAGTTTGGGGCGAGCTTCCCCTGGCCCTGAGATTGTGAGACAGCAGCTCGTCGGAGCACTAGATCCCCTGCTTTGAATGCTTTGTTCTTCACTCGGGCGTTGTAATATCGGGCAACTTTCTGTCTGTAGGCTGCCATTCGAACCTGAGCAATCTTCCGCCTTTCTTCCAGTAGGTCGAGGTTGGCTCTGAGACTTTGCGCGTTTTGAGGTTCGTCGAATGTCATGACTCGTGCCGACGGGAGTTTAAGTTCGATCGGGATGACGGCTTCCGTACCAAAGGCTAGAGCAAAGGGAGTCTCTCCTGTAGGCAACCTCTGGGTGGTCCGATAAGCCCATAGCACATGATAAAGTTCGTCCGCCCAAGTCCCTTTTGCTCTTTCGAGCCTGGTCTTAATCCCCTGCAAAAGGGTTCTGTTTGTTACCTCGGCTTCGCCGTTCGCCTGGGGATGGGCCGCTGACGTGAATTTGTGGAAGATGTTTAGGTCTTCACAGAATTCAGCAAATCTGGCTCCCGCGAATTGCCGCCCATTATCAGTGATGAGGGTTCTAGGCAAACCGAACCTGCACACGATCGATTTTCAGACGAAATCCTGCACTTTCGCTTCTGTGATTTTGGCTAGTGGCTCGGCCTCGACCCATTTGGTGAAGTAGTCGATCGCTACAAGGAGGAATTTCCTTTGACCAGACGCCATGGGAAAGGGGCCAAGAATATCCATTCCCCATTGCGCAAAAGGCCATGGGGCGCTCAAGGGTGTAAGCTCAGTAGCAGGCTGTCTCTGGACGTTGGCGTACCTCTGGCATCGATCACACTTTTTGACATATTCAATTGAATCTTGGTGCATGGTCGGCCAGTAATACCCTTGGCGGAGTAGCTTGTGGGATAGAGACCTGGCGCCTAAATGGCTTCCGCAAGCTCCCTCGTGCATTTCCTATAGAGCGTAGTCAGCTTCGGAGGATCGGAGGCATCTCAAGAGAGGCAGGGAGTGCGATCTTTTGTATAATTTGCCCTCATAAAGGATGTACCGGGAGGCTTGATTTCGGAGTTTCCGGGCTTCTTTCGCATCCTGGGGGAGAATCCCATCTCTAAGATAGGTTATTAGCGGGTCGACCCAGCTGGGCTCGTGGTCGATCTCCATTACGAGTCGCGGTTCTTCCGTACTCGGTTGTTTTAAAACTTCAAAGAGAATGCCCTTTGGCAATTCGGCCGAAACCGATGTCGCCAGTTTGGAGAGAAGATCGGCTCTAATGTTCTCCGACCTCGGAATTTGCCTGATGTCGAAATTGTTAAAGGCAGGGATGAACTCCTTCACCTTTTCGAGATATTTGGCCATACTGTCCTCCCGTGCTTCAAAGCTCCCGCTGACCTGCCCCACCACCAGCTGGGAGTCGCTGTGTACCCGGAGTTGACCTATTCCAAGCTCCTTAGCGATCCTCAATCCTGCGATCAGAGCTTCATACTCCGCTCCATTGTTCGTTGCGGGGAATTCGAAACGCAGAGCGTACTCCGCAACGACTCCCTCCGGGCTGGTCAAGATCAGGCCAGCACCCGCGCCTGCCATGTTGGACGATCCGTCCACATGGAGGGTCCAACAGTTATCGGACGAACTGGCTTCTTCGTCGGGGGAGTTCGGCTGAGTACTCAGGTCATCAATTTTGTTTTGCTCAGGTTCAGCCTCCTCGGGGATGGTGCATTCCACTATGAAATCCGCCAACACTTGGGCTTTTATCGCCGGTCTAGGCTTGTAGTTGATGTCGAATTCTGTAAGCTTGATGGCCCATTTCGCCATTCTTCCGGAGGTATCGGCTCGGTGTAAAACCGCCTTGATCGGTTGGTCGGTGAGTAACGTCACCGTGTGCCCTTGAAAGTAAGGTCGGAGTCTCCGAGCTGCAATCAACAAGGCGTAGGTCAGTTTTTCTAATTTAGTATACCTGGTCTCGGCGTCCCTCAACACGCGACTGATGTAGTAGACCGATCGCTGGACTTTCATTTCCTCCTTAACAAGGACGGCTGCAAGGGCTGTGGGAGAGACTGCCAGGTACAAAAATAATTCCTCTTTGGGCTCGGGCTTTGCCAGCAGTGGGGGTGAGCCAAGATAGCTTTTCAATTCTTCGAACGCATGTTGGCATTCAGGGGTCCAACAGAAGTTTTTCGGCTGCTTGAGAGTTTGAAAGAAGGGCAGACATCGCTCGGCCGACCTTGCGACAAAGCGATTGAGAGCCGCAATTCTTCCTGTGAGGCACTGAACCTCTTTGATCGACCTTGGGGCAATCATATCTTGGATGGCGCGGATTTTCTTCGGATTGGCCTCGATCCCGCGTCCTGATACCATGAAGCCCAGGAACTTCCCCGAGGTTACCCCAAAGGCGCATTTGGTTGGGTTCAGCTTCATTCTATACTTTCGAAGAGCGCCAAAAGTTTCTTCGAGGTCGGTGACATGATTCCCGGAAGACCTGCTTTTCACGAGCATATCGTCCACATAAACTTCCATATTTCGGCCGATCTGCTCCTTGAAGATTTTGTTCACCAGTCGTTGATAGGTTGCACCCGCGTTCTTGAGGCTGAATGGCATAACCCTGTAGCAGTAAAGGCCGCGATTAGTGATAAAAGTAATTTTTTCTTCATCTTCCGATGCCATCCTAATCTGGTTATAGCCGGAGAATGCGTCCATGAAAGTGAGAAGCTCGTGGCCCGAGGTAGCGTCCACCAGTTGGTCGATCCTGGGAAGGGGGTAGCTATCCTTTGGGCAAGCTTTATTCAGCTTTTTGAAGTCGATACACATCCTCCACTTGCCGTTTGCTTTCTTGACCAAGACAACATTGGAGATCCACTCTGGATAATTGACCTCCTTGATGAATCCGGCCTTGAGAAGTTTATCCACTTCCTCGGCTATCGCCTTTTGCCTCTCTGGGGCATGACTCCAGATTTTTTCTTTTGTTGGCCGATGTTTAGGGTCGACCGCCAGATGATGTTCCATGACTTCTGTCTCAATCCCCGGCATATCCGCCGGGACCCATGCGAAAACGTCCGCATTCCTTCGGAGAAAGTCCACGAGATGCGTCCGCACCTCCTCCTCCAGGTTGGAGCCAATCAACACCACATGCTCCGCATTCCCATCATTCAAAGGAATTGGTATTAGGTCCTCAATCGGGCCGCCCCTCTCTTCAGTGAGGTCATCGCGCGCATCCAACCCGTCGACTGGACAAAGGTCCGCTTGATCGCTTCTTTGCAGGGCAATATTGTAGCAGTGCATGGCCAGCGCCTGGTCTCCCCGAACTTCTCCAATCCCTTTGTCAGTGGGGAACTTCAACTTCAAATGATAGGTTGAAACAACGGCTCTGAGGGCATTGAGGCCGGGTCGGCCAAGAATTGCATTGTAGGCAGAAGGCGCCTTTACCATCAGAAAATTCACCAGGGCTCTGGACTGCTTTGGATGCTGACCCGCGGTCACAGTTAGAGCTATCGTTCCTTCCGTTGGAACGGCATCACCAGTAAACCCTATCAAGGGAGAGCACATCGGCCTTAGATGACCGCCAAGAGCGGCCATTCTCGAAAAGGCACTGTAGAATAAGATGTCGGCCGAACTTCCGTTGTCGACGAGAATGCGGCGGACGTCATAATCTGCTATATTCAAGGAAACTACGACCGCGTCGTTATGAGGGAATTGGACTCCCTGGGCATCCTCTTCAGTGAAGGCTATGGGCTCTTCAACTTTTTACCGCTTGAGGGGTGCAGCTGATGTGCTGGTTGCCTTCGGTCGGGATTCTCCCGAGATGACGTTGATGGAATCCGGCGAAGGCTGGTCATCCGGCCACCCTTTATCATCAATCATAGCCGGAGGTAGTTGTGCGGAAACCTCGCGGGAGGGCATCGGATGGGAAAAAGAGGATTGGGTGCCGGAAAAGATGGCCGGAAGCGGGTCCGTTGAGCGCTCCTTCAAGAACAAGGGTGCTGCGAAGACACAGCCCTTCCTCTAGCGCCAATCCTGTTGGTGCAAAAATCCGCCTGCGCCGGAGAAGCTGGAGCTGAGGAAGCCGCGGTCGCCGCCGGGACCTGCAAGGGAAGTCTAAACCGGAGGTGGGGTTGCTCCGGCAAGACCCTCCGACGCTCAAGTCAGTTCTCTGCCTCAACAAGAATGGAGTGCTCGAACGGAGAATTTAGCAGAGTTTTGAGATAAGGCAAAAGAGCTTAAAGAATAACGTATCTGAGTCCCCCTTTTATAGGCGGGGGAGGCACCGGACTGATGGCGACGTTTGTAACCGCCTGGTAGTGGGCCGCCCATGATCAGGGGAATTGATTGCGAAAGATCAAGGAGCAGACACGTGGCCATCATCATGGCCCGCCACATAAGGCCTGTTGTAGGTAGTGGAGCGGCGTCCGTTACTGCTGGTTGTCAGCGAGTAGTGGGATCGTGCAGCACCTGCCGCAGGGAGCGGAGCAACATCATAGCTGTTGACACAGCCTGTCAGAGGGTAGTGGGATCGTGCAGCACCTATCGCAGGGGGAGGTGGAGCCGCGTGGAATCCGCTACAGGAAGTGGAACAGGATCATGGCAGTTATTGTTATCTGCCAAGGGACACGGATCTGTTGATCAAGGCTCGGCAGTAGTCGGAGTTCGGCCTTTGTAGGAGTCCGGGAGGAGTCCCCCTTTCGGACGAGGTCGCGGGTGGAGTAGGGATCCGGACGGAGCCACCCTGCTGTCGATGGCAGAGCCCGGCTCCCGTAGGAGTCCGGGCGGAGCCGTTCTGCTGTTGATGGAGGAGCCCGGCTCCCGTAGGAGTCCGGGCGGAGCCGTTCTGCTGTTGATGGAGGAGCCCGGCTCCCGTAGGAGTCCGGGCGGAGCCGTTCTGCTGTCGATGGAGGAGCCCGGCTCCCGTAGGAGTCCGGGCGGAGCCGTTCTGCTGTCGATGGAGGAGTCCGGCTCTCTGCTGTCGATGGAGGAGCCCGGCTCCCGTAGGAGTCCGGGCGGAGCCGTTCTGCTGTTGATGGAGGAGCCCGGCTCCCGTAGGAGTCCGGGCGGAGCCGTTCTGCTGTCGATTTCGGCTGCGGATAATTTATACCCAACAAGCATTAACCATGCTTTATCTATAAATGAGAAAAATATAAGTCACCTTATCACCATTCAAAAAAATTGTGGTACTCACATCTTTGTACGTTGTCATCTATTCAAATGATGGCAATAGAAAATCAATAGACTCCTTAACTCCAAAAAATGGTTTTAGTTTATCATGCACATGTTGATTAGTTTTATCACTTATTCTCCAAGCTACTAATCACTTTTCATTTGTATGAATAGTCTAGAGCATGTAATATCTATGATGCACAATGAATGTGAAGGTATTAGGCTTCTATTTTTTAGCACCAGCCTTTTATTACAACTTACAAGATATAAGGAGAACAACAAAATAAGAAGAAAAAAAAGTAAAGATAAGAGCATATAATATTTATGTTGTTCGGTCCATCAGCCTACTTCCATGGGAAGAAACGATGCAAAAATTTCAGTATTAAAATTGAAAATTATGGAGTATGTGATTTCCTCACAGATCTTGGCTTCCAATATATCCGATCTCTAAAACATTTGATTGCTATTTTCTTTTGAAATTATTATATATATATATATAATAGAATAAGTCAATTTGAATGAGAACTGGCATACTATAATAATCAGATTAGTCCAGCATGTATAAGTTCTGTCTTAGTTTGTATCTCCGACTAAATATTGGTGCGGCTCCATTAAAACGTGTAGCAGCTCGAAGAACCTTTCTTTTTTTTTTTTCCTCTGTTCTGCCCATTTCGTCGGCCCTACTTTGGAAAAAGATCCCCTGCTAGCTTTCTCGGGCTTATAAATTACATACTCAGCACCACCTTTCAAACCAAACTTCTTGCGGTAAAAATATGGCCTTTGCCCACAAAATTTCTAAGTTAACACAGGCGTACACAGATGCCAGGAAAAGTATCCAACGTGATCTATTTAAAATATCTCCTAAGACATGCAAGGAGACTAATAGGCCAGGGATTATTTTTTTTTCTCTCAGATGAAGCCTAATTTACTGTAAATCAGTTTGTCTTTTCTTTCATCTGCTTTTTTTTTTTTTTCTCTTTATCCTCAACTTGATCCCCCTGGAAAAACAATCTTTATGCTTTACAGCTTAAAAGCAGAGCTTCTTAAATCGTTGCAGTCCAAATGGGGAACCAAGCGTAGGTGATA
The DNA here is from genome assembly GCF_000442705.2 of Elaeis guineensis. Lineage (NCBI taxonomy): Eukaryota > Viridiplantae > Streptophyta > Magnoliopsida > Arecales > Arecaceae > Elaeis > Elaeis guineensis. The sequence goes on from NC_026008.2 coordinate 33,979,554, forward strand.
GTCTTTCTTTGGTTGGCCCACGAGATTTCTGAGGGTTTCTCCAAATTCACCCGACAAGGATCAAATTCTGCCATTGATTTTTGCTGTACCGCTACCGCTGACGATTGGTGATTCATCACAAAGTCAGCTCGATCACACGGCTCTCCAAACTCCGGTGGTCTGTGGTCCATCCACCAGTCCCCGGTGGACCACAGAACGACAAGATCATTAGAACAACATGTGAAGAACAAATGCTGGATACCATTTCTAAGCTAGTTTTGAGGATTTGTAACTTCTTAGGGTCATTTTTTTGTCATGTGAGTACTTTATCTGCACAGCCTTCCGACCGCGATCCCTGTGGTATCAAAAATCAAATCCATCAGTTCAGCAGTGGACCAATACAATCACGGAGAAACACACACAAATATTGCTCTATTTTTCTTAATTTTTTTCTACCATGCTTGCATGCGTTGCTTCGTAGTTGGATTGACTGAGAGCTAAAAAATCTAGTCCAACCAATAATTTCTCCTATGATTCAAATAGAGAATCTTGGAACAAGCACATTATCTGCTCTGCCCTTGTGGCTTTTCATTTCATTTCTCACACAAAAACTTACACACTTCGACGATGAAAGTATAGTTAAAAAAAATGCTATCTAAAAAGTTGTAAATGATGCTGTTAGCTAGAGAAAACATATCCAGTTACAGACTACTTCATTGTTGTTCGTTGTAATTGGCAACCTATGATCACTAACGGCCCTCACCATAGAAAATAAATTATTATCTTTAAATTATATGAAAGTAGATTGATTTTTTAAAGTCTTAATTCTGAAAATAACTCTAATCGGATTATTCTATTAAAAAGATGAAATATTTTTATGACACCATCAGTAGATTTCTCTCTTATAAATATAAATATATATTAGATTTATGTGGAAGAAGAGATGTCAAAGGCTTCTAGACAAAATAAGATACTTCTGAATCTGTTGGGTGGATGTCTGGTCAGGACACCACCTCCCAAGATCTTTTCAGTACCACGCAATGCAGCAGGAAGAAAGAAGAAACAAAACAAAAGAAAAACAATCAAAATACGTGGATCAGCCACAAAAGGGCTCGCCTTCACGGGGCATGCAAACTTCACTATGAAAAGAAAATTTTACAAGAGGAGACCTCACCCTCAACCCTTGTACACCCAATTCTCTCTCACCTGAAGTTCTCCTCACAAAAGCTCTCTCTCTCTTGGAGACCTCCCTGAACCCCTGAAGAGCCTGGTGACCGCTGTCCAGGAGCCTCCTGCTCCTTCTCTCTCAACGCCCTCGCCTCTCTCTCTTCACGGGTTCGTACGGCGGCGAGAAAACGAACCACACCTCCTCTGTTCGTCACAGTACCCTTTTAAAGGGTTAAACCGAGTTTAAACTTGATTAGAGAGGGATTAGGAGTCCTAAACAAAGCCAAAAAACCCCCTGAACCGTCGGATCAAGACCGCAATCTCTTTGGACCGTCCGATCGCGCTCCGGTCCACGAAATAGTTCCGTGGACCGCGAGAAACGCGTGGGAAATGCCCACGCGGTCCACAGGCCCCGCCGTGGACCGCCCGGTCCATGGTGGACCGGGGCAAAGGGTCGCGGGCCTGGGTCGCGCGTCCCGCGCGCCACCGCCTGCGACCGCGCCGCTGCCGCCAGTCACCGACGGTCCTCCGCCGCCTCGATTCTCGTAACGACTTCAAAAGCTCGTATCTCCTCCATCCGAGCTCCGTTTCAGGTGATCTTGATCTCGTTGGACTCCGTTTTTCGCCGCGAACCTCGCTGTGGGCTCAATGTGGGCTGAATCTTGAGGCGTCAAATCCTAACAATCTCCACCTCAACTCGATATTCGGCCTCCTCCAAACTCCGAGAGCTTCTGAATCTCCTCGCCCCCATGCCCTGGGGCAATCGCCTGCTGATCATGGATGGACAAACATGGGAGTCGAGCCAGGCTGCTCGATCCCATCTCCATCGTATGCTGTGCTTCTCCTAACCTGAGACCTGCTCGGGGCATCGTCCTGCGGCAATAGGAATCTCACCTTGCGACGTCGCCTCTTGTCCTCCCGAGTCTCCTGTCTCGTGCCCGATCCGCCTCTTGGAGCTCCACCTCGCTCTGGGCTCCACCTGGCTCCCGAAGCTCCATCTCGCACTGGGCTCCCTGCCAGGTAATACTGTCCTCTGCTCCCCTTCTTCCCCTCCAGCACAATCCTATCGCCGCGTAGCACCCTCAGGATTCCTCCACCAGCTACCGTCCTGTAGCCTCTCGAATCCAGTCTGCTAAGTGAGATAAGATTCCGCCTGAAATCGGGTATGTATCGGACCTCCCCCAATCTCCTCACTGCACCGTCATATGTCCTCCAGCTGACCGTCCCAATGCCTCTGATCGCACAGCTCGATCCATCCGGTAGATATACAGTGCTCTCACTGTTCTCCAGGGAGTCAAACTGCTCCTCTCTGCAACACACATGATAGGGGCATGCAGAATCTAATATCCACTGCTGGGAAGAAGTAGATACCTCATCAGATATCTCCAGGACATCTCCATCTGAATCGCTGCCGGCCGTTGCTACAGCAGCCACCGTCCGATTTTTCTGTTGAGGGCAATCTCTGACTAGATGCCCCAACTCCTCACACCGGTAACACCAGGTTTTGCTCAAGTCCCTCCTGGACTTAGACCGCCCTCGTTGCGATCTCTTGTCGCTCCGTCTACCGCCTCCTGCACCTCCAGAAGCCACCAAAGCTGAGCTATCGACACCTGAGCTCGAAGCTGGGTTCTCCCTCCTGAGAACCTCATTCTGGAGTATCGCCGCGGTGACCTCGTCCATCTTGATAGTGCTCTTCCCCACTAGAAGAGCAGTCACCAAAGTCTCGTACGAAGAGGGAAGCGACGCCAGCAAAACCAGCGCCCTGGTCTTCTCCTCAATATTCTCGCCAACGCTGAGAAGGTCGGTGAGGATCTTTTGGAAGTGGCTCAAATGCTCCTGCACGCTCTGTCCCTCAGTCATCCGCAGTTGGTAAAACTGCCTCCAGAGGAAAAGAGTGTTGGTGAGAGACTTCGCCATGTACAACTCCTCAAGCTTCGACCACAGCACCGTCGGAGAAGTCTCGCTCAGCACATGAATTACCACCTCATCCGTCAGGTACATGCGGATGGTACTCACCGCCTGCATCTGTAGCCGTTTCCAATCCCGCACCTCCATGGTGGTCGGTTTCTCGTCGCACAAGAGAGCATCGATCAACCCCTGTTGGATGAGCACGTTCTTCACCCTTGCCTGCCACAAGGAGAAATTGCTCTTACCATCGAACTTGTTGATCTCCATCTTGATTGTTCCTGTTTTCTCCATCTTCAGTCTTGCTCACCACTGCTGCAATCTGCATCCTTGTACCGCCCTGCTCTGATACCACTTGTTGGGTGGATGTCTGGCCAGGACACCACCTCCCAAGATCTTTTCAGTACCATGCGATGCAGCAGGAAGAAAGAAGAAACAAAACAAAAGAAAAACAATCAAAATACGTGGATCAACCACAAAAGGGCTCGCCTCCACGGGGCATGCAAACTTCACTATGAAAATAAAATTTTACAAGAGGAGACCTCACCCTTAACCCTTGTACACCCAATTCTCTCTCACCTTAAGTTCCCCTCACAAAAGCTCTCTCTCTCTTGGAGACCCCCCGAACCCCTGAAGAGCCTGGCGATCGCTGTCCAGGAGCCTCCTCCTCCTTCTCTCTCAGCGCCCTCGCCTCTCTCTCTCTTCACGGGTTCGTACGGCGGCGAGAAAACGAACCACACCTCCTCTGCTCGTCACAGTACCCTTTTAAAGGGTTAAACCGAGTTTAAACTTGATTAGAGAGGGATTAGGAGTCCTAAACAAAGCCAAAAACCCCCTGATCCGTCGGATCAAGACCGCAATCTCTCTGGGCCGTCCGATCGCGCTCCGATCTAAGAAATAGTTCCGTGGACCGCGAGAAACGCGTGGGAAATGCCCACGCGGTCCACAGGCCCCGCCGTGGACCTCCCGGTCCACTGTGGACCGGGGCAAAGGGTCGCGGGCCTGGGTCGCGCGTCCCGCGCGGGCCTGGGTCGCGCGTCCCGCGCGGACCTGGGTCGCACCTCCCGCGCAGGCCTGGGTCGCGCATCCCGCGTGGGCCTGGGCCTGGGCCTGGGTTGCGCGTCCCGCGCGCCGCCGCCTGCGGCCGCGCCGCTGCCGGTCGCCGGCGGTCCTCCACCGCCTCGATTCTCGTGCTGACTTCAAAAGCTCGTATCTCCTCCATCCGAGCTCCGTTTCAGGTGATCTTGGTCTCGTTGGACTCCGTTTTTCGCCGCGAACCTCGCTGTGGGTTCAATGTGGGCTGAATCTCGAGGCGTCAAATCCTAACAGAATCAAAAGATGAAGACAAAATATAATGATTGAAGAAATAATAATATATATTTTTTAAAATTTTTATTAAACATAAATTTTACTAAACTATTTTAGAGTGATAACTTCAACAATCATATACAACTGCACGTGATATTGTACCATATTTCAATAAATATTTCAATTTTATAAACATGTAATAAAATAATATCATTATTCATTAAACCACGCTATATCCAGTAAATATGGCCATTGAACAGCTAATTTTAAGCAAACAATCGGTGTCATTTCATTATGTGTTACTCTATTTTATTTGGTACATGATTCGACCCATCCATAATGGAATGAATTTTATTAGGCTTACAATATATCCAGAGTGGAAATAGGTAATGATAAAATTCTACTTTGAATCCAACAGGAAGATATATAACTTTTCACAAATTCTTCCTCTATTTTTTTTAAATATTTATATAAAAAATTTAATTTTTTTATTTTATCCAACTCAATGCACCCAATAAACCATGTCTAACTTTAACCAGCTCCAAGACAAATGCAAGATGAGTACAAATTCATTGCCATCCATAAGACACCACAAGAAGACACACACATGTGAAGAGAAATTTTTTTTTAAAAAAAGAAAAAAATATAAGCGTTATATTTTTTTCCCTAAAATAAAAAAGATAATAAGCAACGGTTTTGCGAAAGGGCCTCCTGCGTGCTGGGGTCACGCCATATCAAGCGCTCGACGGACGAGCAGGGAGGGAGGATCACGGTGGGAGCGGCAGAAAAAGTAATGACCAAACGGTGTAAAAGGCGAAGTGGTTGCGGCCGCTTCCGCGGGGTGGTGGGGTACGTTATGATTGCGGAACAGCCTCGCTTTCCTCGCTGCCGGGCCCGCTTCAGCTTTAACGGCAGGTGGGCCCCGCGGTGTGTCTCCCCTGACCCCGTCCACCAACTGCGGCGCGTTCCATAGCGCAGTCGAGTGGTTCCGTAGGCTCATCGCACCCTTGGCGGTTCCCCTTTTTTTGTTTTTTATGGGTGCAATCCGAGACAACATTGGTGCACGTGCGAGGAGCGGAGGAGTGGGCCGTGCCATGAGGCGTGAAGGAGAGAGGGTCCCACAGGCGTGATCGGCGTGTCACACGCGTGGTGATGACGTGGAGACGCACCTGTCAGTTTGTGTTCCGGTGCCGTTGCAAAAATACCACGGCAAATTCCGTGAAGGTACATGAAAGCATCAGGCCAAACACCTACCACATAAATGCGGCATTGTGTGATCTATCAAATTATATAGTCGGTGTACAAAGCATCGTTCATTCCCATGAGAGTAATTAGACATGACAAATGATAAGTATTTTATTTTTAATTGAATTTAATAATATTTATTTTATTTTTATTAGCTGAAGCAAAATTGCCCACGGACTATAGAACTCTAATTGTGAGTTTACTCATATGTATATTAATCATATATGAAATAATAATGATTGGTTGTTGGATACATGCCAAACTTTAAGTGTATGTTCTCATATTTTAGTATATGATAGTTTTTTTTTTGTCTCTCTCTCTTCTTTGCTCTACTTCTCTTTTCTCACTTATATTTGTGGCATAGACGCAATCCTAATTTTGTCAAACAGATGAGAATGAAGATCATAAATTTTTTCTTCGCTTATTCTCATATTGAATTTTAGCACATCATCATATGCACATGAGTAAACGCTTAGGCAATTACAATTCGCCAATCTGGTTGATAGACAAACATTTAAGTTTTTCTCTTCTCTAACTTATCTTGTTGCACACCTCCTCTATATAGTAACCATATAAGATTTGTTTAATGTCTAACCATGGTTATCTGAATGAGAAATTGGTTTTACACATGGTACAAGATTGTGGGGCATCTATAATGCACATGAGATATAGCTCATCAATCCAATACAACAATGAAAAACTTTTGTTTTAAAAAATAAAGCTTCATAACATTTTATGATTATAGGGTTTTCAAGATCGATTAACTGCTTTGTTTTCATCCATTGTCTCTAATAGGAAAAGCACATTAGATATTGCAAAATTGTGTGGTTCGACATCCACATGAGATGTCCAAATCAACGTCCATCCCATATTTGCACGTATAAAATTTTTGTTGCACCAGCTTCTGAACGAGCATATAATAATTCAGCACCCACCCACATACAAAATTCCTGATGGATCCTTCATGCATAAGAATAGGTATAAGATATGGGCTTATGCACGATTCATCCAATACATAAATAATTGTAGTTGATATGCATGTTATAAAGAGTCATTACCTCCATATGCTTCCTATGTCCAAGAGAAAATTCATCAATAGAAACGCTTAATGATACAATTTTGAGGAAAAAGAGGAGGATTTTCTAAAGACTCTAACCCTATTATTTGACATCATGGGCCTTACTGTGGCTCCATCATTGATCGATGATCATCAATGATGACAGATGCGAGCAGACCTTTTTTTTTTTTGGTTTGTTTTTTTTTTTTTAAACAAGCAACTGAGAAGAGAAGAAAAAGGGAAACCAATCCTTTTACTCTCCATCATCAATATTTTTTAGTGTTGGTGTCAAATCTGTGGTGCTGAAAGCCAGACGATGGTCTTCGCATATAAAAGGAGTGTGATAAAATAAGAAAACAAAAAAGAAAATCACAGTCCCTATTCTTAACAATGACAGAGACCAGGGGCTTGCCTAACTTGTGGTTTTCCTTGATATTCTTATTATTCAATTCTAGTATAAAATTCATGGTGGCTCGGCATATAGAAAGTGAAGAAAGTTTTTCCCCATGTTAACACCTAATTACTAAAAGCGTTTGGCTTCAAACGGCTACTAGCCTACTACTTTCCACACACACACACACACACACAAAAAAAAGAGGAGAAAATTTAAAAAGGTCTTGTCTTCCGTCTCTCTTTCCTTTCCTGATTGCACTTCTAAAAAGGAGTCAAATTATATGCCGAGTATTAGGAGAACATTACAGTTAATCAAATTTGTTTACTAGCATATAGGCAAGTTCCCCTCTCCATCTATTTCGGAAACTTCTGAAGTCTAAAAGTATTACAGCTATTTCTTATACAATCCACCAGCTATTTTATCACAATCATCTAATCCTCTAGCACCATGGAAATATTCTGTATTCCATGATGATTGTCTCACATTATTTTTTGTTTGATGGACGAGTTTGGGAAGGACTAACTCAGAATATTTTATGATAATGAAAAGTATTGTCTCAATTTATTTTCTTGCTGTCAATACTATAATCATCGTTCTCCTATCTTATACTACAATCTCTTGCACAATCCAAATTGTATTACAGAATACAGATCTCATCTACCAAAAAAAAATATGAATATGCAAAAACTAATTTGATTGTTAGTTTTGCTGAATAACCTGTAAAATCCAAAATTTGGTAAATACAATGAAGACTTATCATCCAATTCTTATAAATTTGATTGATAGAATGTTAAGTGCAATAATTGATACAGGTGTCTTTACTCTCCAAAGTCAATTCATTTGAACTTGCCCAGGCCAACCTTTAATTAAAAAACACAGCAAATGATCAATATCGTAGACTAGTTTTACAGCTATTTTTTTAACCACTGCTTCATCTTTCTTGCTTACATACTGTTTACTGCATTCCCTTGCAGTGGCAGCCCTGGGACCTTGTATCCATTCCCATGCCAGATAGCCTCTAAGTTTGAAGGACAACCATGGTAGAAAACATTGGAGCCAGGAAAGGGAATGATGCCATGTTACATCAAACAACGTACGGCAGGACCTACAAGGTATATTTGATTCATTACACATCATCATTTTTTGGTTTTTCATCACTTAATTCACAAGCAAACATTGGCATTATAATTAAGTCTTCCATCAAACTTTCTCATACTGGATTTTTCGTCAAAAAACTTATCATACTGGATAGGATACCCTTGGAAAGTAAACATGGTAATGATGCACCATACTCATCTTTTTCCTCCTTTTTGTTACCACGCTGGTAATTGGAGCCTCCTCACACGTCAAGGTCATGGAGAACAACTCATGACGCATAAACCCAGGCATGGTTCAAATGATAGACAGTCATTGCGGCTGGAAGATTACAATCCCCATTCTACCTTTTGGTCTCCTCTCCGGCCTCCCTTGAATAGTAGGAGCATGATTTGGTGCACTTTAAGCGTGTCGATCTTTATCCGTCTATATACAGGGATGGTGTGAAAATGAAAAGCCGCAAGTGTTGTTGTTTTGTTCTTCAAATATTAAACATTTTTATTACCCATCTACTGCAAATTATATATATCCTATACCATATGCGCCAACATGGTCGTGCACCATTCTAATCAGCTCATCTCCTTCCTGCATGTTAATTTCTGAAATAAGCACATATGATGAATGAAGTCCATAGGAAGGAAACAAAGTGATTGGTATGGTGCATGGCCACACGACGTATGTGGTGTAAGATATAATTTCTTTTCATCTAGCAGGGATCCTAACAATTATATTTCCAAATAGGGTAAAGCTGTTGCTAAACTACTTGCATCTGATGTGGCACGTGGGGATTGGTGCAACGCTTGTGGGATCATCTAATTTGAGATGTTAGGCAATTCATAGGAGCTACACTAAGTGCTATGTCAGACATAAACCGATTTGGCAATTGATTTAGATCATAAAAACTTTTTCCATCAAACAAGTATTTTGCTTCGGATCCCTTTGTACTACCATGGCGGCATATTGGTATAGGGGTACAAGCAAGTTCAGCTGCTCATGAATTATTCGAGTTCGATTCGGCTCGGCTATTATCAAGCTCAAGTAGTTCGAATGGTTTTCAGAGTTGAACTCGAGTAGCAAGATATTTGGCTCGAAAGCTCACGAACATACTCAAGTTGATATATATATATATATATATATATATATATATATATATATATATATATATATATATATATATATATATATATATATATAATGAGTAGATTAAGATTTGAATTTAAACTTGATTGATATTTGAGTCAAGTTGAACGGGCCTCGAGTATTATCTTTTTTATCGAGCCAAGCTTGAACTCGAATTCGAGCTTAATCAATTGATCTCGAGAAAGCTTGATTGACATCAAGTAGATTTTCGAGTTCAAATATTTTGAGTCCAGTCGAGCTCGATCTTTTAACTACTCGACTCAATCCGGTTCTGTTGCATCTTAATAGCATATCATGCAACGGTTTTTATCGTTTAGGATGTTTCCTTTATGTAATTCTGAGCTAAGTTTTGATTATGATAGTATCTTCACTATAACAGTTTCATCTTTCAAGGGTCTCTCTTTACATTATTTACACACATTATGATCTTTAATGCCTTCTATTATTTAGCACCAAATCCATCATAGTACCCATTGCATACAAAAAATTAATAGTGGCCATACTTTAACATGTTAACTATTATTAAAATGTACTTTTCTAAAATTGAAATCCTCATGCCAGCTTTCAAAAACATCTTCTCTCTTCAGCAAACGGTAGGGCTGAAAAGGCATTAACTAGTATGTCCATATCCTTACCCAAAAAATAGTATGTATACAAATAATAATCGGGTGCTAGTACTTATTAATTTTTGTTTCTAGATGATTACAAATATGAAATGAATTTTTAGTGATGTACTGAAATTTATTTTAAATAATATAATACAAACCGTTAGTGAAAGATATATTATTCATAAGAGTAGTATTATGGGGCTCCTATATGTAATGTGAACAGGGACGGCAATTGGATTGGATCGAATCAGCACGGATTAGGTTAGAAAATCATCAACTCAAATACAATCTGTTTATTAAATGGATCAAAAATTCAAATATAAATCAAACTTGTTTATTAAATAGATAATCTGACCTAGTCTATTTAATTCATTTATTAAATAGATCAATTAGGTTAAACAGGCACTACAATAAAATGGGTTATTAGCAATGAAAATTTTTCATCGCTAATAACCTATTTTTGTCGCTAATAATTATTAGGGATGAAATTTTCGTCGCTAATTTTTTATCACAAATAATCACGTCGTTGATAATATTTTACGATGAAAAAATATTTCATCGCTAATAATAATTATTTGTGACGAATAATTTTCATCGTTAAAAGTTTTTCGATGAAAAATTTTAATCATAAAAAAATATTTGCGATGAATTATAACATCGCTAATAAATAAAAAATTAATAGCGATAAAATTTTTTTCATCGCTATTAATTTAATTAATTTTTTTTAAAAAATAAAATATTTTAAAACTTTTAGCGATAAAAAATTTGCATCGTAAATAACTTTTTTTATAATGAAAATTTTTTATCGCTATTAATTTAATAATAAATTTTTTAAAAATTAAATTTAAATAATATTAGCGATGAAAAACTTACATCGTAAATACGATAATTTCTGACAAAAATTTCTATGGCTAATAATTATTTACGATGAATAATTTTTTATCGCTATTAATTATATATAAAATTTTAATAATTTTATATTTATTAAAAAATTAAATTATCATACTAAAATATTTTTGATGACCAATATTTCGTCAGAAATAATTTCATTGTTAATAATTTAAACATATTTTTTAAAAAATAATTTATGAATATATATTTTTAATTTATAACTATAATATTTTTTATAAATTAAAAAAAATTAAAATAAAAAATTTACATAATAAATTGATAAATAAATTTTATTATTTTATTATATTAAATTAAAATTATAAAAAAATTAAAATAAAAATAAAAAATACATGAAGAAGCCATCAAATGTCGCATCTGGAGAACGAGCTGGGAAAAGAGAGCGTTCAAAAGAGCTCGAACCGGTCTGCTGCTGCCTCATCAACTGTATCATTTGCTCTATCTGCGCCATCCACTCCATCATCTGGATCTGGAGCTGCTGATACTCGTCGACACATGCAGTCAATTTCTGAGCTCGCTGCTCAGCCTACTGTCGATCCAGACATCTGTTGTCGATCCTCGACAGTCTGCCTCTGCACCTCCGTCAATCGAGCCTCGCATGCAAAATGAGTGTCAGCCCTAGATGAGAGTGAGGATGAGGGAGCAGTGATCCTATACCTTAGACTCCTAATATAATAAGATCTTATACCAAGCATTTGATCATAGATCTCATCATTTGTGGGTGCGATCGAGCCCTCAGGGGTAGACTGAGATTTCATGTCTATCATACAGTTCGAAAAATTAAAGTTATAGCTATTTTAATTTTATAATAAAAATTAGACTGTGAATGAAAAAATAATTGAAAAAACTTACAAAGAGCTCCTGACTCTCCATCGTCCACTCCTCTGACCGTCGCTGGTGGATCCGTTGGTAGATATCGATCCTACCAGGAAGCTCGCCACTCTCAGTATCTCTCTACAAGTTGAGAATTAATTAAATTTTTTTAAATAACTAGAGAATTATATACTAATTAAAAATTAAAATTTATCTACCATGTGCTCCATGTGACGAGTGAACGACCTTGAATCCCCACAATACGGTACGATCTGTCTCGTCCAATTTGCGACGTTCTGAGCACATCTTCTCTGTACAGTTACCAGTCAAATTAGTAGATAATAAATTTAATTTAAGAATAAATGATTCAATTATTAAACTCTAAAAAAAGAAGAAGCTTGGATGTGTAACTTGATATGTCGGATCCTCGTAATATCGACATATAACAGTCCAATCATCCATAGTGATGCTGTCATAGGGTTGCTACCATGCTGCCTCCTTCCCATGATCCTGCACCATATGGTACCAATGCTGATGCATGTGATGGTGATAATCTTTGAAATGCAATGATAAATGAGTGTCCACAGGTCACCTCACACGATCATCTTTAAAATTAATGATGTCGAATACACCATGCCAATAACAAATATTAGAAAAATATTATGCAAATTAAATATTTATAATTTGATTTATTTTACCTGTAAGTGGGTGTACAAAATCTCTCTCTGAGTCGATAGAATGCAACATCAATCGAAGAGCATCATGGAGGCATAGCTATGGCATATGATGCTCAGCTCAGTCTGTCACAGCTCGCACCATCTCCTAATGGGCCTGGTGTAGCCAGCTAGTATCTCGATACGAAGATGCTATCCCAGATGCTCGTGTCTCCAACGCTTTAGAGTAAGGTTCTTCGATGGACCTTATCCTCACCTCACTATCGATGAAGACTAGCCTGAAATAACAATAAATAAATCATTAGTATGATAGCTATCCAAATAAAAGAATCAAATTTTATTATATAAAAAGTATAATAATACCACTTGGATCCATCTCACTCGGACTCACCTCACTGAGATCCGTCTCACTGGGACCTACCAGTGCAGGACTCTTTAACAATGGAGCCGGTGCGGCAATGGAGATCGGTGAAGGTGCCTCATCTTCCGAGGTAGACCGTGAACGCGAATATCGTCGTCTATCTCCTGGTACCATATCTGCAATAATTGATATATAAATAAATATAATATTAAATAATAATACTTTTTGAATTGATTTTGATGATTACAAAGTATTTGAAGGGGTTACTAATGATTTTGGCTTGAAAAAAGATTTATTATTTTTCAGGGATAAAATTATAATTTCACCAAGTCCTAACTCAAAAGTCTCAAGAGCAAGAACAGAAGATTTGTGATCTTTTGGAGGTAATCTCAATATTTTTGGATGTGTATTTTGAAAGAAAATCATATTTATAAAATTGAGTCGACCCCATGAGTCGACTCATGTCAAATGGAGCTGAACGGCATGCTATTTTTTGGCTAGTACACCCAATTGAGTCGATCCCATGAGTCGATCCCTGTGCATGAGTCGATCCTATGAGTCGACCTCTGTTGCTGTGTACGTCAAAATTATAGAACAGTCATTTTCTGTTCTGTGCCACAAAAATTGACCCCATGAGTCGACTCATGTGTATGAGTCAACCTCTGCGATGGAAAAACTCCGTAACAGCTAGTTTTTCAGCTCGTTTTGACGTATTTAATGCTCATTTAATGATCTCCAACGGCTCTAAAACTATCCAGATCACTCTCCACTATCATTTGAAGCTATAAAAGGCACTTAAAGGAAGGTTTTGAAAAGATTTTTTCAAGCATTCATTTCAGCCCTAAGCAAAGAGCCTTCTTGAAGTTAAAGAAGCTTTCATTTTAAGTTCACCAATCTCTCAAGAGCTCATTCAAATTTTCAACAACCTTGAGGAGAATCAAGAAAATTTCTTCATTATTGTGTAAAGTATATTTAAAGCTTTATTTGCTCATTAAAGGAGCTACATTTGTATTTCCGTGTGATTAACTATTATACTCTATTTTTGAGTTGATTTTTAATTTTGAAAAGATTCCAAAACGTGGAAAGATTGATCCGAACCTTGAATCGGATTGTATTGAGTTGGCTTGTATCCGAAAAATAAGTATTCTAACTTGGGATAGCTAGAGTCGGAGGTACCGATGTTGTATTCTTGTTGAATACAGTTTAGTATATTTAAATTCCCAAGTAGGAATTTGGAGAGTGGATGTAGGTGCAAGGTTGGCATCGAACCACTATAAATCTTGATTGTTTGTGGTATGTTTACTTGTTCTCTATCTTATTTTCTTTTTCTTCTTGCACTCTTGCATCTAATATCTTCACTTTGCTTAAATCACTCATTTCAACTAACTTGCCTTTTATTACTTAATCCTTATGGTCTAGATTAATTTTAAATTTTCAAAAATTCAATTCACCCTCTCTCTTGGATTGCATAGCTGGGCAACAAGTGGTATCAGAGTCTGGTGCTCTAGCCCTATTTTGATTTAACCATCAAAGAGCTAAAGATCTATGGCAACTCAAGTTGATGCTTCACTAATCGAAGGGCAGTCCACAAACCGACCTTCACTTTTCAATGGGTCAAATTTTACCTATTGGAAAGTTCGGATGAAAATCTTTATTCAAGTACTTGACTATGATATATGGAGTATCATAGTAAATAGACTGCACACATTCACTAAAATAATTGATGGTGTAGAATCAACCAAACTCGAAAAAGAATGGGATGAGGTTGATAAGAAAATGGCTCAACTTAATACAAAAGCCATGAATATTTTATATTATGCTATAGATGCTAATGAATTCAATCGTATTTCAACATACATGTCAGCTAAAGAAATATGAGATAGATTAGAAGTAACTCATGAAGGAACTAATCAAGTGAAGGAATCAAAAATTAACATGCTTGTGCATAAATATGAATTCTTTAAAATGGAGTATGATGAATCAATAACTAAAATATTTATTTATTTTACTGATATTATTAATGGTCTAAAAAGTCTTGGTAAGTCTTATTCTAACAGTGATCTCGTGAGAAAGATTTTTAGATCTTTACCAAAGACTTGGGAGGCCAAAGTAACTACAATCCAAGAAGCCAAAGATCTGAATATCTTATCCTTGGAGGAGCTTCTAGGATCGCTAATGACACACGAGCTAAGCATAAAACAACATCAAGAAGAAGATGTCAAAAAGAAGAGGACAATCATTCTCAGATCCACTGTTCAACTTGATGAGGAATCTGATGATACAAAAAATGAAGAGCAGGATGAAGAAATGGCCCTCATTACTAGAAAGTTTAAGAAATTTTTGAAGAAAAGAAGATAAGAAATGAGGAAGAGGCCACCTACAAAAGAAGAACATAACAAAGAGAAGGATAAGGAGCAACCCCTTATTTATTATGAATGTAAGAAGTCAGGATGCTTTAAGTTTGAATGTCCATAACTTAAGAAGGGTCCAAAGAAGTACAAGAAAAAGGCTATGATGGCTACATGAAGCGGAAGTGATGAGTCAAGCTCCAAAGAAGAAGATTCAAATGAACAAGCCAACTTGTGTCTTATAGCATATGAAAATGAGGTAAACACTAAAACTTCTAATGACTTTACCTTTGAAGAACTTTATGAAATATTTTATGATCTAATTGATGAACTAAAGAAGCTAGGGGTAAAGAACAAAGAATTGAAATCAAAGAATCAATCTTTATTAAAAAAAAATGAGATTATTTCAAATGAAAAATCAATCTTATCTTAAGAAAATTTGAACTTAAAAAATGAGATTGTCAAGTTAAAACCAATGGTTGAAAAGTTCACTTTAAGTTCAAATAAACTTCAAATAATACTTGACAATCAAAAAGCTATTTATGATAAAGCCGATCTTGGATATAACCCTTTAAAGAAATAAAAATTTCAGAAAAATATCTTTGTAAACTCATCATGCAATAAGTTTTCAAATATTACTTGCTTTAAATATGGTAAAGTAGGACACAAATCTTATATATATTTTTCTAACAAATCTGAAAATTCTAATATGAAAAAAATATGGGTTCCAAAAAGAAACATTGTGACTAACCAAGGAGGACCCAAGAAAATTTGGATACCTAAAGTCAAAACTTGATTTTTGTATGTAGGTGTGTCTTGCATCCCAAGGAACAAATCAAAAATGGTATCTTGATAGCGGGTGCTCAAGATACATGACTGATGATGAATCTCAATTCATCACACTTGATGCTAAAGATGGAGGGATGGTCACTTTTGGAGACAATGGCAAAGAAAAGATCATCGATATAGGTAACATTGGTATTACTCCCTCCAAGTATATTGAAAATATTTTATTAGTAGATGGTTAGAAATATAATGTGTTAAGCATCAGTCAATTTTGTGATAAAAGATACAAAGTCATTTTTGAATCTTCATTATGCATAGTAACTAGTCTTATTGATGAAGGTATTAAATTTATTGGGCATAGACATGATAATGTCTATATAGTAGATTTGAATGATCTTTCCAAAATAAACATGCAATGTCTAGTAGCCTTGAATGTCAAAATTAATGAGACTAGTTGGCTTTAGCAACGTAGGCTTGCACATATTAGCATGCATTCACTTTCAAAACTTATTAAAAAAGAATTAATTACCGGCTTACTTAAATTGAATTTTGAAAATGATAGAATTTGTGATGCATGCCAACTGGATAAACAAACAAGAGTCTCATTCAAATCTAAAAATATTGTTTCAACTTCTAAGCCATTAGAACTATTGCATATGGATTTATTTGGACCCACTAGAACTATTAGTCTAGGTGAAAAATGATATGACTTTGTGATTATTGATAATTTCTCTCTTTTTACATGAGTCTTCTTTTTGTCACATAAGGATAAAATATTTCATGTATTCTCAAAATTTTATCGAAAAGTCACTAATGAAAAAAATTTTTCAATTCAAAATATTCGAAGTGATCATGGAACTAAATTTGAAAATCAAGATTTTGAAAAATTTTATGATGAAAAAGGTATTGATCATAATTTTTCAACACCTAGGACACCCCAACAAAATGAGATAGTAGAAAGAAAAAATAGAATCCTCAAAGAAATGGCCCGTGCCATGCTATGTGAAAGCAACCTTCTAAGATATTTTTGGATGGAAGCAATTAACACGGTATGTTACATATTAAACTGTGCTTTAATTAGATCAATTTTAAAAAAAAACTTTCTATGAGCTTTGAAAAAAAAAAAATCAAATATTGCATATTTTCATATTTTTGATTGTCGATATTTTATTTTGAACAATGGTAAAGAAAGATGCAAAATTCGATGAAGTTATTTTTCTTGGTTACTTCTCTTCTAGCAAAGCTTTTAGAGTTTTTAACCAAAGAACTTTAGTAGTAGAGGAGTCAATACATGTTATTTTTGATGAAACTAACGATCTTCCTTCAAGGAAGAATGAAGGTATTGATGATGCAGATCCTCTTATAGAAAGGATGAAGGAGATCACCCTAAAAGACTCAACAATTCAAAATGAAGAAAAATATGAAAACAAACAAGAGGATGAAGATGAAGAACAACAAGAATAACCTCAAGGCTCAAATGATCTACTTAAAGTATGGAGGTATGATCACAATCACCCCAAAGAATTGATCATTGGTGATCCTACACATGGAGTAAAAACTCGTTCTTCTCTTAGAGATGCATACAATCATTTTACATTTATTTTTCATTTTGAACCTAAAACCATAGATGAAGCTGAAAAAGATTATAATTGGATAAATATAATGTAAGAAGAACTTAATCAATTCGAAAAAAATAATGTATGGACTTTAGTATCAAGATCTAAAAATTATCCAGTAATTGGCACAAAATGGGTATATAGAAATAAACTGGATGAATATGAAAATGTAATTAGAAATAAAGTAAGATTGATTGCAAAGGATTATAATCAAGAAGAAAAAATTAATTTTGATGAGACCTTTGCACCTGTTGCTAGATTAGAAGTAATTAGACTTTTACTTGCATATGCTTGCTTTATGAATTTTAAGTTATTCTAAATGGATGTCAAAAGTGCTTTTCTAAATGGATATATTGCTGAAAAATTTATGTAGAACAACCTTTCAGTTTTGAAAATCATACTTTTCCTAATCATATTTTTAAATTAAACAAAGCATTATATGGTTTGAAACAAGCACTTAGGGCTTGGTATGAAAGGCTTAGTAAATTTTTGCTTAATAATGATTTTTCAAGAGCAAATGTAGACATAACCCTTTTCATTAAAAGAAATCAAGATGATATCTTAGTTATACAAATATATATTGATGACATTATTTTTGAGTCTACTAATGAAACTCTTTATCAAGATTTTGCTAAACTCATGTAGAGAAAGTTCGAGATGAGCATGATGGGAGAACTTACATTCTTCCTCGGGCTCTAAATCAAACAAACAAAGGAGGAAATCTTCATCACTCAAAGCAAATATACAAGAGAACTACTTAAAAGATTTGGAATGGAGGGTTCCAAAGCAATTGACACACCTATGAGCCTATCATGTAAGTTTGACAAGAATAAAGGAGGTAAAAATGTAGACTTAAAATTTTATAGAGGCATGATTGATTCTCTATTGTATTTAACTGCTAGTAGATCAGATATTATGTTTAGTGTATGTCTTTGTGCTCGTTTTCAATCAAATCCAAAAGAATCATACTTGAATGCAGTTAAAAGAATCTTTAGATATTTAAATGGTACATAAACTCTAAGACTATGGTATTCTAAAGACTCATCAATTGACTTAATAGGATATTCAGATGTCGATTTTGCTGGATGTAAATTAGATAGAAAAAGTACTAGTGAAACTTGTCAATTCTTTGGAGTTAACTTAATCTCTTGGTTTAGCAAGAAACAAAATTCGGTGGTACTGTCTACGGCCGAGATCGAATACATTACAGTCGAAAGTTGTTGTGCTCAAATCTTGTGGATTAAGCAACAACTTGAGGACTTTGGCATCAAACTCAATAAAACTCTTATAAGATATGATAACACTAGTGCTATCAATCTAACTAAAAATTCAATTCAGCACTCTAGATCAAAACATATTGAAATTAGATATCATTTCATAAGAGAACTGATAGGTGTATAAATTTATCCATAGAAGTATTAATTTATGGATCAAATTATCTTTATTCTTTTAAAATTGATATTTTTTCGTATATTTTGCAGAAAAAGAGGTGCATCAACATGAAGAGCCCAATTTGCAAGCTTAAAGAGATCAAACGGAATCAAAAATAGAGTTAAAATAGATTTAAAATCAAGGCCGAAGATTTATTGAATCAATCCTTAAGTTGATGGTCCATCATGGACCATTTGGTCCATAGAAAAGCTTGGGAATTTGATGGGCTGCACGATGGCTCGTAGGTGGGCTTCATGCAATCCAATGCTGGTTCACATGCATCCATCCACATGTGAGCATGGATATTTAAAGCATGGAAGGCAGGGTCAGCGACATTTGTACAAAAAGCTCGCAGAGGATTCTGACGGGCTCCATGGGATTCAAATCAAAGATAGGATGCCTGAGGGGTTTTGAAACAAACAAAGCTTGAATTCAAATTTGGACTTATTTTGGCACGCTAGCGTGGTTTCTCAAATAAAGATAGGATTTGGGCTTAGCGAGCAACGCGGGGAGGCAGCTGTACACGGAGATTGGATCTCGATTGGATCGCTAACCTAGACAAAAGAGAGGGGTATTAAAATTAAAAAAAAAAGAAAGAAGAAGAAAAAAAAAAGTTCTTCTCTTTAGTCCCACATCTAAAAATCATGAAAATCTCCTCCCTTCTAACACCTATAAAAAGCCTCTACACCTCCTTATTAAAATATCTCTCTCCACTCCATAATTCTTGTAGGGGGTCTATGTGACAGACAGACATATCCACCTTTAAAATTTTTTAGCCACCTTGTTCTCACTTTCTTCTATCCTTCCAACACACGAGAAGGAGAGTCGGCCAGGGGAAGGTTGATCCCAAGCCAAAAGAAGGAGAGAAGTCTGGTTCTGTAAGAAATTTTATTTTATTTTCTGTTCAAACTCCAAGCCTTGTTAATGGCTTAGGAGTTAAAAATTTTTGTATCAAAATTTTTATTCAGAAATAAATTAGTTATTTTTTTTCTATTTAATTTTTATAATTTTAATTTCTGCAATAGGATAGTTTAAATTTCTACATCTTTTAATTCTATAATTTTTAATTTCTGCAAGTTTAATTCCAGCAAGTAGAATTAGTCTTTATTTTATTAATTTTTTACTTCAAATCAACTATGTCTGGCTAAGTAATCCCTTTGGAATTTGCGATGAAGCTAGATCATGAATAGAAGTCTGCTCTATTCAATTTTTCTTTTCGAGCTTTTAAATTTTAAAAATCATTCTCCCTTCATCTCTCTCGCCAAGAGACTTGATGGGCTATCGTTGGGTCAGAATCTCTTTATAGTCCATGCTTGATTCGGTGTAAGAGGGGATGATTGATAGAAGGATCATAATTTTCTAAATCATTTTTTCTCTTTCCATGTGAAAATCTTGAGGGGTTATAGTTAGGTCAGAATTCTTTCATAGCCTATACTTGGATAATACAAGAGAAGTGAAGAAAGGAAGGATCTCTTAATTAGGGTGAGAACAAAATGTTTGATGGATCATAGTTGAGTTAAATCTCTTCATGATCCATGCTTGTTCATATTTTACACCTTGATCAAGAAACATTATAAGAGAAATCATAGGAAAGCTCTCTAATTCATTGGTCTAGTGGATTCAAGAGCCCTAGATCTTTTAGATAATTTACCTTTATCATTAATTAGTTTATTGCTTTGGTAGTTCATAATTTAACAAACAATCTCTTCCCTTTTCCTCTAAAGCTCGCCTAAGCAAGTATTTAAATACAATTCAAAATCCAATTTCTTGTGGGATCGACTCGTACTCGTCGGACGTGCTACATTGCACACCGTGCACTTACGGTAAATTTAAGAGACATCAAGTTTTTGGCACCGTTATCGGAGAATTGGCGTATTTAAATTGTATTTCAGATTCTTGTTCTTCGTGCTTTTAGTTTTAGTTTTAGTAATTTTTTTCTATCTTTTGAGTTTAATCAAAATCTGTCCTGACATAAGGTTGCCCTGACGTACAGGAAGTTACGTTGTATGGTTGTCCTAGGACATATTTTGATTTACATAAATTTTTTTTTTACCATTAATTCTTAGATTTTTCTTTTAAGTGCTACTTATTTGCTTAGTTAATTTTTCACTTTTAGATTAGAATTATCTCATTATATTTAGATTGCATAAGTCTCATTTTCTTATTAACTAATTTAATTTTTTTTATTTCTTTCATAACTCACTAATCTAAAAATTAACATTTACTTTAGTTCTGTAATTAGATTAACATAAAAAAACAATACTAATCGCATAAGATTTAATTAATATAAAGAAATAACTAAACTTTAAAAATCTTTTACTTAATTTAGTCCCTTTGCTTTCTTTGCATTGTATTTTCATAATATATCTTAAGGGCATCACCCATTAATCAGATAAGGTGGGGATTTGATCACCCTTTCTTAGCCCACAAATCACCTCCTTGCATCTACATAACCTAATCCTTAAATAAAATTAATTAGACGCCAGCCTTAGGGACATTCAAGCTCATTAGGACAAGAAAACCTAAGAGTTGGATCGGGTTCAACTGGGTTAGCCTGTCAGTGTCTAGGAAAGTGATTCAGGAACTACGTTCTGAAGAAATGTGGTTAACTAATTAGGTCCATTGCGAAAGCACGGAGAACCTCCCACCAATCTTACACTTATCTGACTGATTCGGTTAGTCGATTTCAAACTTGGAGTGCTTGAAGGCGACTTTGACGGTTAGGAACTGTCTAGAATTAGAAAAACCTTAGTCAGTACTCCTTTTCTTTTCTTTTCTCTTCTTTTGATTGAAAACTTGATTGAAAAAAAAATTAAAATAAAAAAATAGAAGAAAAAGTACTTTCTTCACTTCTTTCGTGGAAAAGGATGTCGGATCGACTAGTAAGAATTAATTGGATTCCTGTTTCAAACCCAATAACTTCTACAATGGGAGAATCCAATCAACCCCAAACCCTTAAGGATTTATGTTATCCAGTCGGTTCCATCCAACCTTCTTGCATCAGGTTGCCCCAACCCACTGCAAATAACTTTGAAATTAAACCTCAAATTATTAACATGCTTCCAAAATTCACGGGAATAGAGGATGCATACATATTCATTAGAGAGTTTGAAGAGGTTTGTGCAACCATGAGGCTGCAATAACTATTAGAGGATGAGATTAAACTAAGACTGATCAATTTTGCCCTTAAGGACAATGCTAAAAAGTGGCTCTATAGTCTTCCAAACCAATCTGTCACAACTTGGGAGGATTTTATAAGAGTGTTCCTAAAGAAGTTCTTTCTCCATCACAAAATAGCTAGGATTAGGAATGAGATAAACCAATTTTACCAACTAGCTGGGGAATCATTCTGAAAATATTTCGATCGTTTTAAGAACCTCTTGACCTAATGCCCACACCATGGAATAAAAATCTGGAGGCTATGCCAGATAATTTATGAAAGACTAGATTCAAATTCTAGAACTATGCTAGAGTCTATGTGCCAAGGTCAATTCATGTACAAAGAACCCACTGAAGCCTGACAATTTCTAGAAGACCTAGCTGAGAAAAATTTACAATGGAAAATAACTAAGAAACCTGAGAAACCAACACCTTCAAGAGGAATGCATCAAATTCAAACTTCCTTAGCTGCAGAGGCCAAAATAGCAACATTAACATATAGGTTAGAGGCCTTAGAGCTACAAAGACCAGCCAGTGTGAACCAAATTTTTGCACCCATGTGCAATGCATGTAGTGCACCCGATCATGTCCTTGAAGAATGTCCCTTCCTGATGAATCTAATAGAAAATGGATGTGCACAGGTAAATGCTACATACCAGAAACCAGTGAACAATCCCTATGCACCCACATATAACCCAGGATGGAGAAATCATCCAAATTTTTTTTGGTCACAAAATCCAAATGTAGGTGGTCCTAGCTACAGCCAGCAAAATCTAAGGCCTAATCCTATGATAAACAACCCACCAGGCTTCAATAATAATGAAAAAAAATTTAATTCTCTAGAGAAAAATTTAGAAGTCTTGGCCAAATTCAATACTGACACCAATGCCACACTGAGCAATTTCATGCAAACCATGGGTCAATTTATAAACACTAACTCCCAAGCCATTGTCCGTTTGAAAATGCAAGTGGGTCAGCTAGCTTCTGCTATGAGCGAGCGAGAATAAGGTAAGCTACCAAGCCAATCTGAACCTAACCTGAGAAACCAAAATGGTCCACGACCCCAACAAGGGAACCAAGTCAGTCATGTGAATGCTATTCACATATTAAGATCTGAAAAATAAGTGGACAATAAGGTAGGTATATCTGATGATAGAAAAAATTCAATTGAGTCACCTTATGAAAAATCTACCTTACAAACTCAAGCTCCTGAAATTGATAGTACACCAAGCCCAAAATCCAAAATTTCTAAAGCTTCTTTTCCAAATCGACTAAGGTCCAATAAAAAATTGAAATATTTGGATAAAATTTTAGAAGTGTTTAAGCAAGTCCAAGTAAATATCTCTCTTTTAGATATGATTAAACAAGTTTCAACCTATGCTAAATTTCTAAAAGACCTTTGTACCAAGAAAAGAGCCATCAATGTACCTAAGAGAGCATTTTTGACAGCAAGTGTGAGCTCATACTTATCTAGTCATGTGCCAATAAAATATAAGGATTCAGGATTTCCAACAATTTCATGTGATATTGGAGAAACTCATATTGAGAAGGCCTTACTAGATTTAAGAGCTAGTATAAATATTCTTTCATTTTCAGTTTATAAGCAATTAGGATTAGAAAAACTTCTACCGACAAAAATCACATTACAATTAGCAGATAGATCTCTTAGGATCTCTAAAGGAATGGTAGAAGATGTTTTAATCAAGATTGATAATTTTATCTTCCCTATAGACTTTATCATTTTAGAGATCGAACCAGTTGCGAACCCCAAAGGTCATATCCCAGTTATTTTAGGAAGACCATGCTTAGCTACTGCAAATATTGAAATTAACTGTCGGAATGGACTTATGAAGCTATTTTTTAAAAATATGATAATTGAGCTAAATATATTCAACCTAGAACAAGAATCTACTCAGCATGCTGATGTAAATGTAATTCAAGAGAAAATTTATGAACCCATTGACATTAGCGATGAAGAAGTCGATTTCGAGTCCAATTTCTGGCCAATCAATGAATCTGAAGAAATCAATAAAATTTCTATAGATAATAGGAATAGCCAGAGACAAGAGCCTTCCATTGAACCAATCATAAAATTATTAGTCCATCATCCAAACCATCAATAGAGAAGGCAACCAAATTAGAATTGAAATCTCTCCCCAAACACCTTAAATATGCATATTTAGGTTTAGAAGAAATCTTGCCTATAATTATCGCATCTGACCTAAATTCTAAACAAGAAGAGGAGTTGTTAGAAATTCTGAAAAAGAATCGTGAAGTAATAGGCGGGACCATGGTTGATATTAAGGGAATAAGCCCTTCCATAGTTCAACACAAGATTCACCTAGAGGAAGAGGCCAAACCAACTAGAGATGCTCAGAGAAGACTTAACCCAGGCATGAAGGATGTAGTCAAAATTTTTTTTTTAAAGTTACTTGATAATGAAATCATCAACCCCATCTCTGATAGCTCGTGGGTAAGCCTTGTACAAGTAGTACCTAAAAAGTCTGGGGTAACAGTGGTCCAAAATGAAGCAAACGAACTTATTCCAACTAGGACACAAACGGGGTGGAGGGTCTGTATAGACTATAGAAAATTGAATGCTGCAACAAGAAAAGATCACTTTCCATTACCGTTTATTGATCAAATAGTAAAAAAATTAGCCGGACAAGAGTTCTACTATTTTCTCGATAGATATTCTGGCTATAATAAGATCCCTATAGCCCCCGAAGATCAGGAAAAGACTACATTCACTTATCCATTTGGAACCTTTGCTTATAGGCGTATGCCCTTTGGATTATGTAATGCGCCGGCAACCTTTTATAGATGCATGATCAGTATTTTTTCAGATATGGTTGAACAATTTCTGAAAATTTTTATGGATGACTTTTCTATCTTTGGTCCGACTTTCTCCGAATGCTTAGATCATCTGAGATTAGTTTTAGAAAGATGTAAGGAGAAGCACTTAGTTCTTAACTGAAAAAAGTGTCAATTCATGGTTAGAGAAGGGATAGTTCTTGGCTATGTAGTTTCAAAAAAAGAAATTAAAGTGGACAAAGCCAAAGTAGATCTTATTGCAAGTCTTCCACCATCCAAATCTGTCAAAAAAATTCGTTCATTTCTAGAACATACTGGATTTTATAGAAGATTCATTGCCAATTTTAGTAAAGTGGCTCGCCCATTAACTAATCTCTTAGCAAAAGAAATTAAATTTGAGTTCACTCATGAATGCCTAGAGTCTTTTGAATTCCTTAAAAAGGCACTCATTTCAGCTCCTATCATTCACCCTCCTGTCTGGTCTGAACCTTTTGAACTGATGTGTGATGCGTCTGATCATACTGTGGGTGCAGTTTTAGGTCAAAGAATTAATAAGCTTTCTAGAGTTATTTGCTATGCGAGCAAAACCTTAAATGGTGCGCAGCTTAATTATACCACCACTGAAAAGGAGTTCCTGACCGTTGTCTTTACCCTAGAAAAATTTAGGTCCTATTTGGTTGGGTCGCACATCATTATCTATACTGATCACTCAGCCATTAGATATCTTCTAGCAAAGAAAGATGCCAAGGCATGCTTGATACGATAGATCTTACTCCTTCAAGAATTTGACTTAGAAATTAAGGATAAAAAAGGTATGAAAAATACAGTAGCGGATCACTTGTCCCGAATCATAGTCGCACCATCTAGTGAAGCACCTATCAATAATTTTTTTTCTGATGAACAGCTCATGTCTGTATCCACTGAACCATGATATGCCGATATTGTCAACTATTTAGTCGTTGGTAAAGTTTCTTCTTATTGGATTACTCAAGACAGACACAAATTCTTTGCCCAAGTGAAGTATTTTATTTGAGATGATCCATACCTCTTTAAGCAGTGTCCTGATCAAATAATTAGAAGATGTGTCCTGGACAATGAGGTTAGAAGTATTTTATCATTCTGTTATGACCAAGCATATGGTGGTCACTTTGCATCTAAGAAAACAGCTGCTAAAGTTTTTCAATATAGATTTTATTGGCCCAATCTATTTAAGGATGCATACGAGTACTGTAGAAGTTGTGCTCGATGCCAACAAATGGGGTGAATCACTAAGAGAAATATGGTGCCTCTCAATCCAATCTTGATGGTTAAAATTTTTGATGTGTAGGGGATTGATTTTATGATCCCATTTTTAAACTCATTTGGAAATGAATACATTTTAGTAGCTATCGACTATGTCTCGAAGTGGGTAGAAGCTCTTTTCTGTAGATCTACAGATAGCAAAGTGGTCATAAAATTTTTTTAAAAAAATATTCTCTCCCACTTCGGCACTCCTAAAATAATTATTAGTGATCGGGGGACACATTTTTGCAACTGACCCTTTGCCACATTAATAAAAAAATATAATATCACTCACAAGTTGGCCACACCTTATCACCCTCAAACTAGTGGACAAGTAAAAGTGTCCAACAAACAGATCAAACAAATCTTGGAGAAAACTGTTAATACCAATAGAAAGGATTGGTCCTTGAAATTAGTTGATGCACTATGGGCATATCGAACCACCTTCAAGACCAATTTAGGAATATCTCCTTGTAGGATTGTGTTTGGAAAACCTTGTCACTTGCCTGTTGAGCTAGAGCATAAAGCCATGTGGGCTATTAAAAATTTAAATATGAATTTGGACGTAGCTGAAAATCATAGGAAGCTTCAAATTAATGAATTAGAAGAATTTAGAAATGAAGCTTACGAGAATGCTAGGGTGTACAAGGAGCGAACTAAAGTATTTCATGATCAGGCAATTATGAGAAAATCATTTACTCCTGGATAAAAAGTTCTTTTGTATAATTCTAAATTACACCTATTTTTTGAAAAGCTTAGGTCTAGATGGATAGGACCTTTCTTAGTTAAAGAAGTCTTCCCACATAGAGCTATAGAAATTGAAAATTCAAGTAATGGTGCTGTGTTTAAAGTTAATAGTCAAAGATTGAAACCATTCTTGGAACTACCTCAAGAATCTTTTGACGAAGTCATGGTTCTCTATCAGCCAATTTATTATGATTAAATTACTTGAAATATTTTATCTAGCTAAAGACATTAAACTTGACGCTTCTGAGAGGCAACTCTTTTTTTTTTTCAACTAATATCTTTTCTATTGAATAAATAGAAATATTAGTCTTCGAGCTTCACGGACTTTCAGACCAACATCGCACCAGATCACCTTCAATAAAGAACACATATTCATCAGGTGACATCTTTCTTTTTCTTAATATATTTCTTTCTTCATTAGAAATAATGATATTTAAGTTGGAGGATAAAAAAAAAATATTTTGAGCAAAATAGAAAAGAATAATAAGAGTTAGAAAGTATTTGCTAATGACTATAGTGAGTTAAGAAGTGAAGGAAAGGCCAGGATGCTCAGCGTGAAAAAAAAAAAGGCAGTGTGAAAGCTACCTTAAGTTCATTTGGGGGTGTATAGAAAATTAACCAAAATAAAGTGATAAGAGAAGATACATTTATCCTTTACAAGTCAGTACTCAAATGCTAAGTTAGTCATGACAAACACAAGTGCTGTAGACCTTTCGATGTATTCTAAGGAAGTTTCTAATTATACTAACTATGAAATTTACTTTTAAAGCTCAATATTTAATTAGTAATACTTGCTAAACTCTTTGACTTTCAATTCTAGATCTATTTTTATCAAAGATGATCTTAAATTAAAAAAAAAAAATTATATATTGCATTGCTAAGGGACTAGCAATAAATAAGTTTGGGGGTGTGATAGGTGTATAAATTTATCCATAAAAGTATTAATTTATGGATCAAATTATTTTTATTTTTTTAAAATTGATACTTTTTCGTATATTTTGCTAAAAAAGAGGTGCATCAACATGAAGAGTCCGATTTGCAGGTTTAAAGAGATCAAACAGAACCAAAAATAGAGTTAAAATAGATTTAAAATCAAGGCCAAAGATTTATCGAATCAATCCTTAAGTTGATGGTCCATCATGGACCATTTGGTCCATAGGAAGCTTGAGAATTTGATGGGCTGCACGATGGCTCGTAGGTGGGCTTCATGCAACCCAATGTTGGTTCACATGCATCCATCCACATGTGAGCATGAACATTTAAAGCATGGAAGGCGGGGTCAGTGACATTTGTACAAAAAGCTCACAGAGGGTTCTGGCGGGCTCCATAGGATTCAAATCAAAGATAGGATGCCTGAGGGGTTTTGAAACAAACAAAGCTTGAATTCAAATTTGAACTTGTTTTGGCACGCTAGCATGGTTTCTCAAATGAAGATAGGACTTGGGCTTGGCGAGCAATGCGAGGAGGCAGCTGTACATGGAGATTGGATCTCGACTGGATCGCTAACCTAGACAAAAGAGAGGGATATTAAAATTAAGAAGAAGAAGAAGAAAAAAAAAAGTTCTTCTCTTTAGTCCCACATCTAAAAACCATGAAAATCTTCTCCCTTCTAACACCTATAAAAAAGCCTCTACACCTCCTTATTAAAACATCTCTCTCCACTCCATAATTCTTGTAGGAGGTCTGTGTGACAGACAGACATACCCACCTTTAAAACTTTTTAGCCACCTTGTTCCTACTTTTTTTCATCCTTCCAACCACAAGAAGGAGAGTCAGCTAGGGGAAGGTTGATCCCGAACCAAAAAAAGGAGAGAAGTCTGGTTCTGTAAGAAATTTTATTTTATTTTCTGTTCAAACTCCAAGCCTTGTTAATGGCTTAGGAGTTGAAAATTTTGTATCAGAATTTTTATTCAAAAATAAATTAATTATTTTTTTCTATTTAATTTTTATAATTTTAATTTCTGTAATAGGATAGTTTAAATTTTTGCATCTTTTAATTCTGTAATTTTTAATTTTTGTAAGTTTAATTCCAACAAGTAGAATTAGTCTTTATTTTATTAATTTTTTACTTCAAATCAACTATGTCTGGCTAAGTAATTCCTCTGAAGTTTACGATGAAGCTAGATCATGAATAGAAGTCTGCTCTATTCAATTTCTCTTTTCGAGCTTTTAAATTTTAAGAATCATTCTCCCTTCATCTCTCTCGCCAAGAGACTTGATGGGCTATCATTGGGTCAGAATTTCTTCATAGTCTATGTTTGATTCGGTGTAAGAGGGGATGATTGATAGAAGTATCACAATTTTTTAAATCATTTTTTCTCTTTCCATGTGAAAACCTTGATGGGTTATAGTTGGATCAGAATACCTTCATAGCCTATACTTGGATAATACAAGAGAAGTGAAGAAAGGAAGGATCTCTTAATTAGGGTGAGAACAAAATGTTTGATGGATCATAGTTGAGTTAAATCTCTTCATGATCCATACTTGTTCATATTTTACACCTTGATCAAGCGACATTATAAGAGAAATCATAAGAAGGCTCTCTAATTCATTGGTCTAGTGGATTCAAGAGCCCTAGATCTTTTAGATAATTTATCTTTATCACTAATTAGTTTATTACTTTAGTAGTTCATAATTTAACAAATAATCTCTTCTCTTTTTCTCTAAAGCTCGCCTAAGCAAGCATTTAAATATAATTCAAAATCCAATTTGTCGTGGGATCGACTCGTACTCATCGGACGTGCTACATTGCACACCGTACGCTTGCGATAAATTTAAGAGACATCAAGAACATGTTCAAAATAATAATATAATTCTTGACTATGTATGTACTGAAAAATAATTGGCTGACATTTTTACCAAGACCTTAAGTGAAGATAGATTTTGTAAAATTAGAAGAGAACTAGGAATTCTTGATCCATCAGCTTAAGTATCTCTCTAATTCTAAGTTCTTAATGCCAAAAATTTATTGAACCAAATTTGTTCAGCTCAATTTTCATCTCTTCTTTTCTCTTAAAAGCTCAAAACTATACTTCATGTGATCAATCTCTAGGTAGATACTTTTTCCTCAAAGTTTCAGATTTTTTCAAATTTTTCCATCATTCTTATGAATTTTTCTGTGCCATGAGTCGACCTCCAGGGTCGACCCTAGGGTAAACTTACAATTCTGTCAAAACCCTTCGAGCACTCTCTTTTTATTGAAAATTTTTTTTTGAGCCGACTCAGCCCTTCTTCTTCTTCCTCCCACCGAACCAAAAGCTCTCCCTCTCTTCTCCCTCAAACCGAAGATTTCTCTCAAATCTCTCTTCCCACCGATTTATACCCTTCAAATCGTTTGTTTAGGAACCAACTTCCTCTCCTCTTTCTTTCTCATTTGGACGGTTCGAGCTTGCCCTAGATTCTACCTCTCTTCTCCAAATCGACGCTTTACCTTTCCAAAATCTTGGCTTTTCCACTAGAATCCTTTCCTTTCTACCTTATTTAGTTTCCTAAACTCCTTGCAAGTCCTTTTTGTCCAAATGGCTCCCAAAATGAAGCTTCTACAGAGAAGAAAATCTGTTCGCAGGTTGGAAGAGACTGAGTGCAGAAAAAGAATGACGCCGAGCCCTCTCCTACTCCAATCCCAACTCCAGGTCTTGCTTCAGCTTCTACACAGTCTCCAATCAGTCCAAGCAAGATACCTCTTTTTGATCGAAAAGTGAAACCTGAGAAGAATATAGATTTCAAGTTTTTTGAAAAAGAAGGGTTCTCTATTGGATCAAAGATTAAAAATCAAGGATAAAAATTTTACTGTCTATTGAAAAAAAATACTTATGTTGATTTGGTCAGGGAATTTTACTTAAATTTGAGTTATTGCAATGGAACAGTAAAGTCTACAGTGAAAGATGTTGATATTATTCTTGATCCTTTGCATTTAGAATAAATTTTGCACTAATACTAATATGGAGCTTCTAATTAAAGAAGAAGAAATTAATGCTATCTTAGGCATAAGTTTTACTGGTAGTTTAAACAAATTAAAAGCCAAGATACTTTCAGTGGAAATGAGGCTTTTACATCACATAGTGACCAAGCTTTTTGTCCCTAGGAGTGGCAGGCATGACCTCTTTTCCGGTAGGAACATTTGCATCATGTACCATGCGATCACTGAGACCCCCTTGAACCTTCCTGCTTTAATGTTTGAGGTCATAAGGGAGACCCTGAACAGATCTAAGGTTCACTTGCCTTATGGTATGGCACTCACCATGATCTTTAGGAGGTTTGAAGTCAGTTTTGAGAGAGAGACAGTTGTCAGATTATCTCATTCCGACACCATCAACCATCACACACTGCACCATATGGGTTTTTCAAAGACTGATGGTGGTTGGTGAAAGGGTGTTAAGGAGAGAGCAGAGGAGGAGGGACCGTCTTGACCTCCTCGTGATCATAGAGCATCTCCTGATATTCAGTTTGTGTCTGATCACGAGGCTGGTCCCTCAGAGTCAGTGAGGAGGCATGCTTCAGTTCCACAGTCAGAGAGCATGGTACATCCTTCAAAGTTCAGACTTGTAGATGATCAGATTGAGCTGATGTCCCAGCGTGTTGCCTCCATTTTATTTTAGCAGTTTGCCACCTCAGTCTTTGCTCAGAGGTTGACATCTCAAGGTGACTCAGATCAGACTTTGATCCCTCATATCTCTACTATTTTTCAGATACTCACAGCTCAGTCCGTACGACTTGAGGAGCTTGAGGGATGTGTTCTGAGACTGACAGATAGAGTTTTAGACTTGTAGGGATAAGTTTTAGTCTTAGTTCATCTCCAGCCGTAAGAGAACATCACGGAGGTCTCAGACCTATCTGCAGAGGTGGCTAGACTTCGAAGAGTTTTAGAGAGTGGATTTGACTTGTTGAGGAGAGAGATCAGGGGCTCCAGTGAGACTGCCTCTACTCAGTTTAGTACTCTGATGCAGTCTGTGTCGAGAGTCTTAGATCTTTTGGACACCATCAGACTTTCTCTTCTAGCATAATCCATAGCTTCCCAAGCTCTGGGATCCTCTCGTCCCTCTACTCGTGCCGGTACTTCTACTCGTGGCCGAGGTAGATGTAATCGAGGTCGTGTTCATAGATTTGATCCTACATCTCCTCATCATATTTATGATTCTTCTAATTCTGATGACTTCAGCCATGACATCTATTAGATCTAGAATAGTTAATTTTTTTTTATTTTTATCTAGGATCTATTTTATGGCCTTTGTATTTTGTTGGTTGATTGACTCTTGGATAGTTGTTATCCATGATTTTTGTATGATCTATGTATTTTGACTTAATGTATTCAGTCACATTTTGGTATATACATTTTTTTTATGCTTTGAATTTCAATGAATGTCTTTGGATTAATGTTTATGAATGAGATTAATTAAAATATTTTAATTATAAGATATAAAAAATGACTCATATATGTGTGATGAAATATCATGAATAGCAATATCTTCTAAATGAACAAATTAATATGTTTTTTATAATTGCTATAGTGAGGGAGAGTAGAGAAATAAACAATGAAAGAGAGGGAGTAGAGAAATAAACAATGAAAGAGGGGGAGTAAAGAAATAAAATATAGTATCAAAAAGGAGGAGTAGAGAAAATATATCCTTTATGTTATCTTTTTTTTTTCTCTTCAAAATCCCTTAAGATCTTAATTGATGCTATCAAAAAGGAGAGTAGAGAATCAAAAATTGAGATCGAGCAATAAGTAATAGAGAAATAGAATCGAGAGCAATAAGCAAAATTGTCAAAGCAAATGAGCAAAATTTTCCAAACAAATGTGTCAAAGAACCAAAATTATCAATAATTTTCAAAGCAAATGATCTAATAAGCAAATTTCAAATTGATTTTCAAACTACTCATGATGCATTTCATTCAAATAACTGACTATGATATTTAAGTGATGCATCTTCATAAATTTAAACTTCATGTTCAATGCCTTATATATGTTATACTCTGCTTTTGCTCAAGTATTTTGTCATCATCAAAAAGGGGAAGATTGTTGCTCCTTGAATTGATTTTGATGATTATAAAGTATTTGAGGAGATTACTAATGATTTTGGCTTGAAAAAAGATTTATTATTTTTCAGAGATAAAATTATAATTTCACCAAGTCCTAACTTGAAAGTCTCAAGAGCAAGAACAGAAGGTTTGTGATCTTTTGGAGGTAATTTCAATATTTTTGGATGTGTATTTTGAAAAAAAATTATATTTATAAAATTGAGTCGACCCCATGAGTCGACTCATGTCAAATGGGACTGAACAGCATGCTATTTTTTGGCTGGCACATCCAATTGAGTCGACCCCATGAGTCGACCCCTATGTATGAGTCGACCCTATGAGTCGACATCTGTTGCTGTGTACGCCAAAATTACAGAACAGTCATTTTTTGTTCTGTGCCACAGAAGTCGACCCCATGAGTCGACTCATGTGTATGAGTCGACCCTATAAGTCGACCCCTACGACGAAAAAATTTCATAACGGCTAGTTTTTCAACTCGTTTTGACACATTTAATGCTCATTTAATGATCTTCAACGGCTCTAAAACTACCTAGATCACTCTCCACCATCATTTGAAGCTATAAAAGGCACTTAAAGGAAGGTTTTGAAAGGATTTTTTCAAGCATTCATTTCAGCCCTAAGCAAAGAGCCTTCTTGAAGTTAAAGAAGCTTTCATTTTAAGTTCACCAACTCCTCAAGAGCTAATTCAAGTCTTCAACAATCTTGAGGAGAATCAGAAAAGCTTCTTCTTTATTGTGTAAAGTATATTTAAAGCTTTATTTGCTTATTAAAGGAGCTACATTTATATTTCCGTGTGATTAACTGTTATACTCTATTTTTGAGTTAATATTTAGTTTTGGAAGGATTTCAAAACGTGGAAAGGTTGATCCGAACTTTGAATTGAATTGTATTGGGTTGGCTTGTATCCGAAAAATAAGTGTTCTAACTTGAGATAGCTAGAGTCAGAGGTACCGACGTTGTATTCTTGTTGGATACAGTTTAGTAGATTTGAATTCTTAAGTAGGAGCTTGGGGAGTGGATGTAGATGCAAGGTTGGCATCGAACCACTATAAATCTTGGTTGTTTGTTGTGTGATTACTTATTCTCTATCTTTCTTTTTTTTTTTACACTCTTGCATCTAATATCTTCACTTTGCTTAAATTACTCACTTCAACTAACTTGCCTTTTATTACTTAATCTTTGTGGTTCTAGATTAATTTTAAATTTTTAAAAATTCAATTCACCCCCTCCTCTTGGGTTGCATAGCTGGGCAACAAATAATAATAACAAAAAATAAATTACATTCTAATGAACACAATTATATCGCATATCATTATTGCAAGAGAAGATTGAACGAAAAATATAGATCTACTCATCAATATTCATATCTTCCTCGATGTGTAGATCCTCCTCCGAATCACAATAATCAATATATGTGTCATTTTCTATCTCATCATCATTTATCAATTGATTATCGCCCTCCGACTCATCAAGATTAAATACAAAAATAGCTTCAACTTCGTTGGATGGTAGATTAGCCTTATTCAAAAGTACCATTACAAGTTATTTATCAACAAAAAGCTCAGCTAATGTTTGTTCTTCTTGCTAAAAAGCTTCCTCTTCATGTAAATTCGAATTTTCATCCATCTCTAATCAGGTTGGTATGTCATATACACCTCTAGATGTTATTTTTTGTACAACATGCCAATTACCTCAATACTTTAGATCCTTCAAATATATTACTTATTTCGCTTGAGTTGCTAATATATACGGCTCATTCTGGTACCATGTTCGTATAAAATTTATACTAATAAAGTGTGAATCGATATGAATATCGATTTTTTTATTACTAATATCCCACTATTCACACTGAAATAAGAATACAGAATTACTGGACCCATACTTCAGTTCTATGATATCTATCAGTACACCATAATATTCAATCTCTTCTTCTCCTTCATATCCTATTGTAGCAATCCGACTATTCTGGGTCCATCGTTGCATCTCAAGTTTTTTTGTATAAAATTTTATTCCTCCAATGATACATGATGCGTAGTGATTAATCCTTCGATCGGGATCACATGCTAAATCGTACAATTCATCGGTCGCATCCACTTTTTTATTAAAATACTTATGTTTCATCTACACCATAACATAAAAAATTATGTTGGTTCAAATAATATTATTTATAATTAAATAAATAATATATTATCTAATACAACTTACAAGATCATCAAATTATTTTACAAATTTCCTCCTATAGCGATCATCAACATCTGTATTATTCTCTCTACATAGTATACTCTTGTACTCACTGTAATAAATTATGATTTTTAATTTTACGTCGACATAGAAAAATTACTTAAAACATGAAACAGTATGCTAAGATGCTACTTACTCAATAAAATCTTCAATTTCTTCACAATTGTTTAGAACGTAAAAGTATGCCTTGGATAGCTCGTTCATGTCCATAAATTTATATCTTCTTACACTAATAGGTCGAACCGTTTGTTTAAATATAGACAATATTGATTCATTATCACCCCATTCACGATCTGCATTACGATCTGTACGATTGAATCTTGTTTCGATATCGTCAAGATACATCAAACAGAACACTCCCATCCCATTCAATTTTCAACAACATAGTTTTCGAAAAAATACTTCCAGCTCAATCAATACAATTTGAATATCACTACCCAAATAGCCACGCATGACCATAAAAAGCAAACGTTACATCATCACATGGGAGTCATAACTTTTTATACCAGAGATATTGCCATTGTTGTTCTCAACACACCGCGATATGTTTGAAGCGTATACATCAAAAAATTTTACGGTTTTGAACCATCCATGAAAATTCTTTTTTTCCTCACCAAACAGCGAATAACATGCATATGGCATAAAAAATCTTTTACCTCGATGAACTAAATGCAACTCTGATCAGATTTTTATTTTTTGTAAATTAAGACGAGCTTTTATATCATCTTTTATTTTTTTTGACATGTTCAATACAGTATCGATGATATTATCATAATATTTTTTTCAATATGCATTACATCCAGATTATGTTGAAGTAGTAGCTGCTTCCAATACAGTAGTTCAAAAAAGATGCTTCACTTCATCCAATTCAGCTCAGCTTCAGTATGCTTCTGCTTGTGAATACCTGATATTTTTTCAAATTGGACGTTTTCAATGAATTCAAGTTGTTCTAAAATTTTTGCTCCACTTAGCTCCTTAGGTGACGGATGTCAGTTGGACTTACCATCAAAATATTGGTTATAACGGGTCCTCCAAGAATGATTACTAGGGAGAAATCGTCGATGACTCATAAAATATATTTTTCATCCATATTTTAAATGTAAGGAGGATGCATCCCTATTGCATATTGGACATACAAGATATCCTTTGGTGCTCTATCCAGATAAGTTTCTATATGCAAGAAAATTATTTATGATCCATAGAATCGAAGCATGCAACTTAAAATTATTTCGACTCATAGAATCATATATCTGTACTCTATTTTTCCATTGCTCCTTCAGATCATTGATTAAAGATCATAGATATACATCAATTTCATTATCTGATGCTTTTGGATCCAGAATCAACAGTGACATAAAAATAAATGATTCTTTCATGCACTTTCAAGGTGACACATTATATACAACTAGCATCATAGGCCACATGCTGTAAGAGGTACTCAGATTGCCAAAGGGATTAAATCCATCCGTCACTAGACCAAGTCGGATATTACGCAGGTCACTCGCAAAGTATGGATGCTTTGCATTAAAGTCTTTCCACACTAAAGAGTCAGTCGGGTGGCTAAGTATGTTCTCCTCCAGAATCCGCTACTCATAGTGTCATCTCATTTTTTTAGCTGTCTCTGTGGACATATACAACTTTTGAAGTCTTCGAATCAATAAAAAATATCTCAAAATCTTTTGAGATATCTTCTTTGCTTTTCTATTATCGATTTTATATCTAGGCTCACCGTATTTCGGATATTCAGTTGCCTATTCGTTATCCTTATAAAATAATATACAGTCATTTTTACAGGCATGTATAGGAATATAGCTAAGTTTTAATTTCTGCATATATATTTTTTCTTTAAAATATGATTTTGAAAGTCTCTCTCCATCGAGAAGAGCTGCTTTAATCAATGTCAAAATTTGATCAAATAACTTCTGACTCCGTCGGTTCACAGTTTTAATATGAAGTAATTTTATCAAAAACTCTAACTTAAAAAATTTTGTACAATTTGGATAAAGTGACTCTTGTGCATCCCTTATAAGCTTTGCAAACTGTTCAGAAGTTTCTTCTTCCTCAAGTCGGATATTATGTTCATAATCAGAATTGCTTTTAGATGCAGTAGTACTCATACGTATATTTGAACAAGCATCCTGATGTAAATCATCTAATAATTTTTCTATACCACTTTGTTCGATAGGTCCAGCAGCATCACTATCATCTTCAGTATCATCATCGTCGCACACCACTTCATTCGGATCACCCTCTCCATGCCATATCTAACAAGTATACTTCTTATCCATACCATAATATAGCAGATGCTCCTCAACAAGTATTATGTGACGATATACTATATTGACACATCTCTTGCATGGACACTTTATCTGACTAGTACTGTTAGCCTTATACCGTGCAAACTCAATAAAACCTCGAACTCTTTTTCAATATTTAGATAAAAAAATATCTCTAGCATTCATCTAATTTTTATTGATATCCATCTAATAACAAACAAAAAATTATTAACAACAAAAAAAAAGTTCAGTGGTATTCTGGATCCCGATCCAAATTTTGGATTGAATCGTGATCCGAATTTTGATCAAAATTTCAATCCAGATCCAGACACGGATCACTTTATACAAAATAATACATATTAAAAAATACAGACTGAATAGTAATACAAAAAATATCTTTCCATCAATTTAATGAAGTAAAAATGCATGATCCTATCCATTTCAAATCATTACTAACAGGTGTGGTCCTATCCCTTTCAAAAAAGTAATAATTTTATTATTGTTATTAGTGGATATTTTATCTCATTATTATAAAAATTTTGACAGTATCTCTCTATGGTTCTTCAAGTATACGATGTGAATATGGTGCCTACGCACTCTATCCACCATATACCCAAAGAATAATAGACAGATAACTACTGCATACCATATAATGAAATAAAATATCAACTATTAACGATAATAAGATTATTACTTTTTTAAAAATTTGAATACGAGATATCCAAGAGTCGATCTCAATGAAGATCGACTCTTGAACGAAAATCTACGACTCAATGCAATTTACTACTATCTCTAAACATATATTTGAAGATGAATTTTTAATTTATCAAAAAAAAAAACTCTGCATTGAAATTTTTTTATCAAAAATTTTAATATTTTTTTTAAAAATAAAAATATTTTTTATATTTAACTATAATAAATAAAAGTATGCAAAATAATACATAAAATAATTAAATTATAATAAGTAACAGCAACGTGCATTGTGTTAGTGGAATAAAAAATAATTAATCAAATAATTAAATAATTTCAGTAGTAATACTAAAAAATTTATGCAACAAATATAATTAATCAAATAATTAATCAAATAATTTTTTCGACCCCGTCCCCATTGGCCGACACCCTCTTCAGTCCTGTCTCCCCCGGTCGCCCCCTCTTCGGCCTCATCTCCGTCGGCTGACACCCTCCTCGGCCCCATCTCCCCTGATAGCCCCCTCCCCGACCTTGTCTCCGTCGGTCGACACCCTCTCCAACCCCATCTTCCCCGACTGCCAATGGCCCTATCTCCGGCCTCGTCTCCTTCGACCGTCGGCAGGCCCCCAGGCTCCGTCTCCCCTAGCTGCCAGCCGCCCCCTTTCCGGCCCCATCTCTGCTGGCCGACACCCTCCCCGACCCTGTCTCCCCCAACCGCCAGCAGCCCTGTCCCCGGCCCCATCTCCTTCAACCACCGACAGGCCTCCTCTCCGGCCCCATCTCCTTCAACCACCGACAGGCCTCCTCTCCGGCCCCATCTCCGCCAACCGACCCCCTCCCCGACCCCGTCTCCCCTGGTTGCCAACAGCTCCGTCCCTGGCCCCATCTCCTTCTGCTGACGGCAGGCCCCCTCCCCAGCCTCGTCTCCCCCGACCGTCAGTCGCCCCCTCCCTGGCCCCGTCTCCATCGACCAACACCCTCCCCAGCCCTATCTCCATCGCCGCCAGCCGCCCCCTCCCCGACCCCATCTTCTCTTTTTCTTTTTTTTCTCCATTTTTTTTTTCCTTTTTTCTTTTTCCCCCCTCCTTTCTCTCTTCCCTTCCTCCCTCCCAGCCGCCTCCTCCCTGGCCCCGTCTCCCCCAGCCGCCCCCTCCCCGGCCCCATCTTCACCGGCTGACACCCTCCTCGACGATGGAGACAGAGCCACCGGCCGCCCCCTCCCTGGCCCATCCCCCATCGGCCACATCCTGCCCCAAACCCTCCTTGGCCCCCATCTTTAACCCTAGACCCCATCCCCATCGGCCCGGTCTCAACCGCCGCCGGCCCATCTCTGGCCCCATTTCTGCTAGCCCCCCGATGGCCCAAGGAAACACAAAAAAAAAAAGAAAAAAAAATCGTTACCTCCAACGACGGACGGGAAGCGATGGGACCGCAAATGGTGATGGACGACGATGGCGGACGACAGACGGTAGTCGAACATAGACAGCGGTGGATGCAGCGGTGGGAAGCGACGGAGGGGAGAGGGGGGAGAGCAGAGAGGGGGAGGGGGGAAAATGATTTTGCGTGAAATAAGGGGGGAAGAAGAAGGGTTTCATGCGATGGGACGTGATGAGATGTGAACTATTAGCAACAAAAATTTTTAATTTTCATCACTAATAATTCAGAAAAAAAAAATTTGATAAAAAAAAAATTTTACACCAAAAAAAATTATTTATGACAAAAAAATATTTCATCGTTAATAACACTATTAACGATAGAAAATAATTTTCATCGCTAATAATTTTTGTCAAAAAAATACCCCATTTTTTTGCTAAAATTTTTTTTTACTAAAAATAATTATTTATGATGAAAATTTTATGTCGTTAATTAGGTTATTAGCGATGAAAAAAGATTTTTTTCGCTAATAATTTTTGATGAAAAAAATTATCCTAATTTTTTAAAAAATTTATAACAAAAATGAAATATTTCATCATTAATTATCTTATTAGCAATAAAAAATAATTTTTATCGCTAATTATTTTCCATGAAAAAAAATTTGAATGGATATTATTTTATTATTTATATATATATTTAAAAAATAATCCATTATATGACCTAGAATCCACATACAATGCAGGGGCTCAAAATTAATTAATAAATATATTGGATCTCAATCAAGTTTCCTCCAATCTCTATTCTTGAAATTTTTTAAAATAAATAATAATGATAAATAATATTTATTGTAGTTGCGCATATGCATAGAGGGTATTATTTTTATAATTTAAAAAAGATATATAATTTTATGGGATACAATTTTCTCTCTTTCTTAAGCAAGAATAAACTAAGAAAGATATTAATTTATTTTTATATTAAATCTAAGTTTCAAGCTTTTTTTCACTAAGTTATGCAACACATATCCATCCCATACAGTCATATTCTATTAGTTTTATTTTTTTATTACTGAAACTTGTTCTATTTAATACTATGAAAAGTATGCTTTAGAAGCATCAACTGTAGTTTAAATTAAAAATATTTGATTATTTGAGTAGAACTCATTTCAGTTCTTATCAGTCCAAGTCATTATAAGTATTTTTGAATCTGGATCCTCAGGTTGGGAACTGACTTTGGTCCTTTGAGATAACCAAATGCTCAAAATTACTTTTCATGCTTTCTAATTAAACTTAGAACAATTTATGGGTAACTAAATATTTTAAAAAATATTAATTTATTATGAAAAGTTATGATAATTATTATTATTTTATATGATATTAATTATGCTCTATTTTTTTTATTAGAGTAACTTAGATAGAGATACCATAATTAATATGATTTATCATAAAAGATATCTTGCTATTTGGATATGATCAATCAATATTATAAATTTTGAACTTGATGAATATTACACCTATTATGCATGACTTAATTACATTATCATGCAAATGACTTATACAACTACTAAAAAGTTTAGAAGGGCTTTTATTTAAAAAAATTTAGGAGGACTAGTTTGGTATACATTCAAGAACTTTGGATAACCTTTTTGTGGATCATGTTTTAACATATAAAGATCCAGTATCATCTCCTTTTTATGTTCTTGGACAGATATAAGGCCTTTATATTTTTTAATTTCTGATCAGTTTATAAAATCAAC
Organism: Elaeis guineensis; assembly: GCF_000442705.2. Lineage (NCBI taxonomy): Eukaryota > Viridiplantae > Streptophyta > Magnoliopsida > Arecales > Arecaceae > Elaeis > Elaeis guineensis. The sequence goes on from NC_026008.2 coordinate 34,020,764, forward strand.
AACCTATGCAAAATTGAGTAATGAGACGATTCAATGAAACTTAAAGACAAAAAGTATTGTCATAAATAATTTTTATAATTTTTAATTTTTTTTAAAAATATTGACGATGAAAATATTTTTATCTCAAATAATTGACTATTTACGATGAAAAAAATTTTCATCGCTAATAATCTAAAATTTTTAAATTTTTTATTTTTTTAATATATTAGCAACAAAAGTTTTCATCGTAAATAGATGAGTATTTATGACGAAAAGCAAATTTCTGTCACAAATATCTATTATTTATGATGTAATATTTTCATCATAACTAATCTGTAATTTTTAAATTTTTAAATTTTTTTAAATATTAGTAATAAAAATTTTTCATCATAAATATTAGATTATTGATGATGAAAAGCTGATATTCATCATAAATACATAATTATTTATGATAAAAAAAATTTCATCGCTAATAATCTGTAGTTGTTAAATTTTTAAAATTTTTTATTTTTTTTACGTATTAGCGACAAAAATTTTTTGTCGTAAATCATCTCATATTTTGTGACGAAAATCAATATTCCATCGTAAATACTCGATTATTTATGATGTAACATTTTTATCATAAATAATTTATAATTTTTAAATTTTTAAATTTTTTAATTTTTTTAAATATTAGTGATGAAAATTTTTTATCGTAAATATTAGTGTATTGGTAATGGAAAGTTGATATTCGTCATAAATACATAATTATTTATGATGAAAAAATTTTCATCGCTAATAATCTATATTTTTTAAATTTTTTTATTTTTTTTACGTATTAGTGATGAAAAATTTTTATCATAAATCATCTCATATTTTACGATGAAAATCAACATTCCATCGAAAATACTCAGTTATTTACGATGTAATACTTTCATCATAAATAATTTATAATTTATAATTTTTTAATTTTTTTAAAATATTAGAGATAAAAATTTTTATTGTCAATAATTTATATTTACATCAGAAAATTTATTTTTGTCATCAATATTCTGATATTTGCGATGTAAATTTTTTATCACAAATAATCTATAATTTTTAAATTTTTAAAATTTTTTATTTTTTTAAATGTTAGTGATGAAAAATATTCATCGTAAATAAGCATGTATTTATGATGGATAATTACTTTTCATCAGTAATATTTGATATTTACAATAAAAAGTTTTCATCACAAATAATCTGTAATTTTTAAATTTTTAAAAAAATTTTATTTTTTTTCATATATTGGTGACGAAAATTTTTTATTGTAAATAACAAATATTTGTGACAAAAAGTGAGTTTTCATCGCAAACACTTATATTATTTACGACGAAACTATTTTCATCGCTAATATTTAAAAATTTAAAATTAAAATAAATATTTTATTATTTATGATAAAAATAATTATGGTAAATAATTTATATTTATGATAAATTTTTTTCATTGCTAATATAATTTATTTATGATGAAAAAAAATTATCGTAAATATTTTATTATTAGCAATGAAAATAATTTTTCATCGTAAATAGTCTTATTTGTGATGAAAATACAATCCGTCGCAAATAAATTCATCATAATTTTTTTTTTCTTGTAGTGAGATTAAACAGATTAAATGAATTAAAAATGTTAAACAGATCGGATTAAATGGATAAAAAATAGATTAAATAGGTTTTAAACAGATTATACAGGTCTTAAACAGATTAAACAGATTAAACAGATCGGATTAAATGGATCAAAAATATATTAAATAGGTTAAATAAATTATCTAACTCAATCTAATCTGAATATTAAATGGGTTTAATGGGCCAGATATCTAAAATTCAAATTCGATTTTTAAACTGGTTAAACGGATTGATCTATTTATGATCCAAATCTGTTTAGCTTAAATCTAAACTTGTTTATTAATGGATCGAATATGGATCGGATTAGCTGGTCGGATCATATTTTATCAGCTCTAAATATGAATAAGAACAACTTTTTAGCGATACGTCAAAATTTGTAGTTACAGGCTCAATAAACTTTTTGCGCATATAAGTCCCAAAGTATTTCTCTACTAATAAATATTTAATATGCATTTGAACATTTAGAAAAAGTGAGACACATGGTCAAGAGGCACACTATATCTCGTTAATTAATGCAATTGGGAATGAACATGGGTGAATATTATTAAATATATTTTGAACCTAAGGATCCATTTGGTTGGAGATAATTTGACATAGAAAAATCAATCTCATATCATATTATCATATTTGGTATGAAGAATAGAAGAGAGATTATAAAAAAATAACGGGCCTCATATTTATTTTTCAAAAAAAGAAGATAAAATAAATATCATAAAGAGTTGGTATTTGATAAATTTTTGAGTGATGGTAATTTATACTTGATAAAAATATCTCTAATAAAACTGCATACATAATCACTGAATTTGTTCCGATATTTTTTCAAATTTATTTAATAAAAAATTTTTATAAAAAAAATAAAAATGAAAATGATATTATGCAATGGACTATATGATAATAGTCATTATATAAGAATTAATTGGAGATGACAATACTATCTTAATATTAAAAAAATATTTTATATTGAAGGGTATATTAGTAAATTTGATCATATTCCTATATAGGTTTACCTTCAATGAAATGTAGTAATCCTTTTTTAGTATAATTTTTTAAAATAATTTTTTCACTAACCAAACATCCTAAAAATTATTTTTCTCTATAATTATTTTTTTATATAAATAATTTTCAAGAATTATCATATTATCCCATCACCAGACGTAACCCAATCAAATGGACTCTAAGTGAATATTGATTTGAGCAGAAAAAGCTGTTACCTCCCTGTTATTTTCCATTATAATGCCGATCATAATGACTATTGTTTGATTCCTAGGTAAGATCAGCTCAGAATCTAAAGATCAAACCAGACAAATAACCCCGATTGATTAATGAGGATATCATGGTGGCTATCAAAAACTCTCTGTAGGTTGTAGATTCAACTAGAGGTGGCTGGATTTTTTTTTTCTTTTTTTCTCTTTGTTTTTTTTTTTTTTTTTTTGATGAAGAAGGAACACATTCAGTTCCATGCACATACCATATCCATACCATCAGCAAATATAACATCTGAAAACTCAGTAGATATTTTACAAATCCAATGAAGTCATGCTCATCTGATATTCATAGAAAACCGGATGATCGGGGACTTGCACCCTAAAAAAATTGTGGCATTGAATCCAGGAAATGATAGTGCCGGAAGTCTCCTCCCAACCAAACTCTGGGAGCTCGGAACATTGTCATGAGATCATTATAAGTTAAGGTCTACCTTAATAAGCAATCATCAACATAAAAAATATGCGATAAAGAGGGGCTATTAGTTTACTCATTCTCAACAGAAAGTCCTTTGACATTAAATCAAAGAACATTCGACTCATTGACGAACAAGTATGGTGACAAAGGACAGCCCTAGCCAAATCCAAGCTATTAACAAGAACTTTATAAATTAGGACCGGATACGCATCCAATGACCCAATGTATCGATTATGAATAGTACACAAGATGAATAGACTCTTCGAACAAAATCTTACGATCATAGGCATTATTCATAAATCAGGATTAAATAGATGAAGAAGCCTTTTAGCATTATTCATAAAAATGGGCTGACTAGCTCCTCGACAATTCCATGGAACAACAATCATTAAGCTTGGGGGTTGCAGCTCCATTAACACATTCTCATCAGGCAGCAATTAAGAAGAGAAACTTTTTGATATGCAACTCTCTTCAGTTCATCAAACATCACCATGTAACATAGCATAGCTGTAGAAAATGGGCAACTCAGATTAAGCTAAACTTAACATCAAGTCAGGTTAGTCCTCCTCTAAACCCCCCACCCAGGTTCGATTTCAGGCTAGTCCACAGCCCAGCCCATTCAACTCAACTTTATTACACCGTGGCATCAGATTAGGCATCTCTTATTCGATTTAAACCACATATTCTCCTAGCGAGAGAGAGAGAGGGTCGCGATGATGGGGAGGGAAGAGGTTCGGTACGGGATAGTAGGGGTGGGGATGATGGGGAGGGAGCACATGGTGAACCTCTCCCACCTCCGCAGCGAAGGCGCCTCCCTCACGTGCGTCGCCGACCCCCACCCTCCCTCTCTCGACCTCGCCCTCGAGCTCGCCCGTTCCCTCCATTTGCCCCCTCTCACGGTATGGATACATAAACCTTTGTTCCTCTCTATCCATGTTATTCCCCTGAGTGGGAGAATTGGGAAAAGTTGTGCGAGTTATCCTGGAATTGCTTGCCCAGTGCATGTGATTTATTCCAGGAATACTTTGATGGATGACTGTTACGGCCTCCTTTTGATAAATCTTAACCACACTCCCCGATTTACTTTATACACCATTTGGTGGTTTCCCAATTTGGGACCTTACGGTGAGGGCATGTTCAGTAGGTGGAGTGTACTTATAATGGGATGCAAGGACTAGTTGTTCGATGATATCGTACTTCATTTTTGAATTAATATGGATATCTGAACTTAAAAGAAGATGATTTATGAGTTACAGTCTTGATCAAAGATAAAAGCTTTGCGAAGTGTTTGCAAGGATTATTTGAACCGCATGAATACTAACTTTTATATGAGCATTATCAGTTGGATGGTTGGGCCCAAAATCCTATAGGATTCGTGGCCCAAGCGTAAAAAATAATGGACTATAAGCAGGTCGGATCATTTGTTTATAAGTATCCAAAATCACTTTTTGAATGAGCTAGCCCACTTAAAATGATCTTAGATACTTATAAATATAGGTCTGACAACAAGTCATTTTTTCTCCGTATGGGATCTGAGTCAGCCCACTCAAAATGATCTTAGATATTTATGAATATAGGGCATGGCCTACTTATAATCTAATATTTTTTATGATCGGGCCACGAATCTTATAAGATTTTCGGCCCAACCATCCAAACAGGCCCTAGATTTTTCCTAAGCTGTATCCAACTCGTAAAAGAGTTTACCAAGTATTTGATCAAATTTGAGTCCCTACAATTTGGTTAGTTATTACTAGTGACAAGTTAAGCAAATTCTTTCATGCTTTTTCAAATGGACTACTACTACAATATTGTATCACAAGGAGTCCTTGTTCCATGGGTATGTATGTATATGTATATGTAAAGATATATAATATCATTTTTTAAGGGACGAAGATTATACGCAAACACACGCACGCACACACAGATATATGCATGTTATCATTGCTCATTCTTTGTATGTGTTCACCTATTATGTTGATGTCACACGTGAACTATAGAAACTCCTTCAACCCTCTAAATCCATCCTATCTGGAAAGTTGCTTCCCCTAGAGAGGCTGCATTCTCATCTTGAGGTGGGCAAAGATAGCAGGAGGTGCTCTCATGGACGTGGGCATATTGCAGCTCGATTTCTGGGTCTTCATGATCTTGTTTGGCCTCTCCTAAGATATTTCTGCATCCTTAAGAAGTTATGGGTCCCAAGCTTGTAGTTAATTTTCTAGACTTTCATGGATTAGCATGTCAAGAAGATGTTACCTTGTTTTTTTTTAAAGGAAAACTTGGTTCCATCAGTGCATGCCAAACTTCATGTTGCATGGCAAAACAAGTTAATTTTACGAGTGTGCTGCATAAGGCTATTCACTATACACGGTCATGCTTATGCCTGCCTGCCTTTAAAATTTTAAACTGGTAAGGAGAATTGGAGATGGTGAGTTTGGAGGTTATTCACAAGAACAAGTGGATCTTCTTGCTTCATGGTACATAAACATATGCTTTTTTGGGTTTTTTAAGAGCCTCATCATGGTTGAAGAGTTTTTCAGTTACGGCCTACAATTCTGTGAAGCAATTCTAACTTTAGTTACCTTGCAGCAATTCGTTATTAGACCATGTTGATGTGTTTGGTCCATGAGTTGTCAAAGTTTTCCCGTCATTGTTTAACTAGCATATATGGTAATTATTACATTTATAAGGGCCTTTTCAGGTTGTTGAGATGGATGGAAAATCATGGGGCGCTAATACGCCTATATTTATCTATGTTTTAGCACCTCCAGTCCCATATTCAATTATGTGATTTTGTCATAGTTTGATCTCTTGAACTTGATGGTTATTGCTATCGCCATGCAATTTTGTTATTCTGTGAAGCAAACTCCATAAGTGTAGATTGCTTTTTGAATCTAAGTAGTAAGTACATATATGCAGTCGGGTAAATTGTATTTGTGACTAAGTATGGGCTTATATTACAAAATAATAGAATTCCCCTTGTATGTATGGAGACATTCATACTCCTGAAAAAAGCCTCATATGCCACTTGAGAATTTGCTTTTAATAGTAGAATAGATTTTAAGGTCATGATATGCCAAGGGGAAGCTGTGATGCTGGAATTTTCCTTACAAGATTGTTATTTTCACTGTGCAATTTTTAATAATTTTAGAAACCAATAGACATTCTCAGGACACTGTGAGCTGCTGGACAGTGGACTTTGTGACGTGGTGGTTGTGTCATCCCCAAACATGACTCACTGTGAGATTCTCATGGATATAATTAGCCATCCCACACCTCATCACATACTTGTGGAAAAGCCACTTTGTACTACCATTCAGGACTGCAGAAAGGTCAGCTATAAATTTGGTCCATGAATCGCTTTCTTACATTATACACATAATGTTGGTAGCCATTTCTATGTTGTTTGTTGTTCATATTGCCTTAAATTTTCCACTGGTGTATATTTTAGCTTATAATATATTCAATTCAGGTATCTCTTTCTATGTTACTCCATAGGCCATTATTTACAACTGCTGCCTGATTGGTGTGTCTGTTTCACAAAGATATGGAGTAAACTAGTGGATTGAAGGATTCATCATGTTGTTCAGCATTAACTATGAGTCTTGAAGCCACTGAGCTTTATGAAATTTGTTTAAATCAACAAAAGCATAATTACAAAATAATATTTTTCATATAGTTCCTGCAACCTAATTCTGCACCATTTTTTTTGAAAGATATAAGGCCCGTTGTCTCATGGTTTTCATGAATTTTAGAAGTTTAAAAAAAATACTTGGAACACTATTAAGAAAATGTATATTGATATATTCGAAAAGCAATCTTCATCAGAAAAATAATACTGATTCTGAAAGACTTTGTAGAAGTAAAACTCCCCACCTACTCAAATATCTTCCTTCACAGGAAAACTTGTATGGTGTCTTACACGCTGTGCAACTTTATGTTGAGAGACTTTTTAAGTCTTGTACCATGTAATATAAATACTATAATCTGCGATAAACCTGGACATTAATTGAGGCTGTAGAAATGTTCATACCAGAAGTGTAAATATTCTAGTTTTGTAGTTTTATTGTGGAGGGAATGCTTTAAAAATATGCATCCAGCTCTTTGCAGTAGGGAAGTTTAATCCATAATACTGCATCCACTTTGGGATCTCTCAGAGAACTCACTTGGGCGCCTGCTTCCTAAGAGCTTCATTTTTTTCCTTTTTTTTTGGGGGGGGAGATCTTCTTCTCCTTGCACTGGCACCTTAACTTACCCCACATCTGCTCCTACTTCAGGTAATTGAGATCCAGCTTATGGTAAAATTTCTTTTAATGAAGAGATATCAGGAAAATGAATATCGTAGTGAGCTTGGTGAATGGTAAAAGAATACAAAGTGATGGATTCTTTTATATGTCATATGTAATCATATGCAATCCTATATTCGTATGTCACATGTTTTTTCAGTTTGTGTACACTATGCTTCAGGATGGAGATATTACATGTGATATGTCTCTGCATGTTTAGGTTAAAACCCTGAAACATGAAAATTATTCTTATATCCATAAAAAGACTATGCTAGGTTCAACATGTATACCATAATTAGTTTTGAAGGAGGACAAATTTATAGCCTTCTTAGACTACAAACTTTGTTGTAATCAGTTCACAATCGTCAAAGCATTACTGTCTTCACACCTGTTTCTCTGGTTCTTACCTCTCTGTTACTAATGCACATAAGGAGAAAAAGGGATTGGATAGATGATGGTGATAATCTGGCCTTGTAGCTTGGTGATACTTAATAGAGAAGAGGTTGTGTCTATGTCAGTTTGAGACTCCTAGAAGGATGTACCCTTACTGGTTAGAACTTAAATATAAAACATTGATCATAAAAAACACCTCATATTCTCTTTTTTATCGAGTCCACTGGAAAAAGAAGTTCTACAAAGTGCTCCTTTGTGCTTGAGGTTTTAGTCTTCCATTATAACTTTCTCCATAGATTGCCCACAAGATAATTTAATGACATGAACCAATGATATCTGCAAGATTAAACCGTGAGAAATCAATTTCATATATCATATATATAAACGTATACACTCATATATCCCAATATTTTATGTAAAACAATTAGGAACTTTTTGATCCAAAATGATTTTGCATCTGCTTATGAGAGGATAACATAGAAAGGAGTCATTGATGGCTTTCTCACTGGTAATCCTACTTCCACTTCAAAGGTAAACACTGGTTCTGCTCCATGAGTTGTACTTCAAGCATCACAGAGGTTTGCCCTAAAGTGAGTAGACTAGAACAAAAATAAATAGGAGTTTACTCAAGCTAAAAGACGAAACGTGAAACCACTCATGGAAAATCAGCACCTGTCTTGCAATAATGTTGCTTTGTGATATGGATTCTCAGTGTTGATCATCATTATTGTTAAATAATATGGCATTTACATGTAGGGACTGCATATTTTGTTTGCTTATATTTGTCCTTGTGTTCTATGAACAAGAAATTTTTTTGGCTTATCAACATAGGTCATAGATGCAGCTAAACAGAGGCCTGAGATACTGGTGCATGTTGGGCTGGAGTACAGGTATATGCCTCCTGTGGCTAAATTAATTGAAATAGTTAAAAGTGGAACACTTGGGCGAGTTAGGATGGTGGCAATCCGTGAACATCGATTTCCTTTTCTGGTTAAGGTATGATAAAGTTGTTTATATGTGCTAGAGTCTGTACTTAAGCTAATTCGAGAAGAGAAATGGTGTCTTTGCTACATCTTGTTTGCTTAAGAATCTAAATACTCTAACAGCTAGATTCATATAGGTCAACAACTGGAATCGGTTTAATGTTAATTCTGGGGGGACCCTGGTTGAGAAGTGCTGCCACTTTTTTGATTTAATGAGGCTGTTTGCAGCTGCAAATCCAGTTCGTGTGATGGCTTCTGGATCTATGGATGTCAACCATAAGGATGAAATTTATGATGGAAAGGTCAGCTTTGTTTTTAAATATTTTCCTGCGGTTGACTATTGTTCCAATAATTCCCTTAGTTTGACAAGTATTTGATTTATGTATATACAGAATTTTTTTTTTTTCCACTGAGTGAACATTTTGGAAAAGGGACCTCCTCTCTCTCTAGCTTTTCTAGAGAGAGAAGCTCTTGGAAAAGGGTGGTTTCTTTTGTGCCCGGGGAAGGGAACTAAGCCCATATAGAGTTGTTCCCTTTCGGCTGGCCAGATCTGACCATTCAAATATGGACCTTTCACTTATCTCCTTTTCTCTCATATCTCCTTTTTCTTGACCTCTCTTCTGTTTTACTTCGGTTTTCAACTGGGTTTAGTTTGGGTTTTAGCAATGGAGCGGGGTTGTGCTTGTGGAAGGAGCCACGCTTGACGTTGGTGTTGGCAATAATCAGCAGGAAGTGGGTGGCAGCGACACCAGCAGTGACGTAGGGGAAGGGGCAGATGATGACGCCTATCGTCTTGGTGTGGTGTTGTTTGGGGAGGGATTACATCACTATAAAATGCTTTTGTTGATCTCAAGAGGAATAGTAGTCGAAGTTGATGGCATGTATCTTTAACAATCCTGGGGCCGATGAGAGTTCTTAGGAATCTAATTCATTGAGGTTGCAGTCAGCACATGAGAGGCACATTTGGGAGTGCAGCTTGAGGATGTTTTAGGTTGGCTTATGTTGTTGCTGATGAGTGTTGTGCGACTTTTGTCGATGTTTCAGATTGGTGTTGGGCCTATCCGACTTGTTTTCCATGTTGGGCCTGGCTGTGTGGTTGTTCATTGTGTTGTAGCCTATTGTGGCATCTTAGTTTGGGTTCGGCCCATGCTATTGCCCTCCATGGCATGGTTGTTCTAGTTGAATTTTTGTTGTTAAGTGCCCATTTTATAGACTTCTACGGCGTCTGAGTTTTGGCTCGGCCCTTATTGTGCCCTCCTGTGGCTCAGGTGTCTGAGTCAGTGACATGTTTGTGGTGTTGTGCTGTCGTCTACTTTGTTGTTGCTCTTTATGGCTTTTTGATCCATCCAAACTAGATACTCAACCTGTAATTGAGATAGTGTTTGGTTGGTCTTCCTCTTTTCAGGTTTTGGGCTTGGTTCTTATGTTTCATTTTTACAAACGATAGAAGGCTTCATCCATTTTTCACAAAAAAAAAAAAATTGACATTTCTGTATGTTTATATACATTAGGATGTTTTTCATGATTTTCAAAACCGTCTCGAATCGGATGGTTCGGGGCATGCCGAACTGGACCGATAGAGAACTGGGACGGTTCTGACAGGAAAAATGGCACACGCCGGTGCTGGAGAAGAAAGAGAGGGAAACAGAGGAAGAGAGAGAGAGGAGGGGGAGAGGCCGTCGGAGGTTAGTGGTGGTCCTCTGTGGCTGTCGGAGGTGCGCGGAAGCCTCTGCGGCTCGGTTCGCTTGTTAGAGCTGCCGCAACGAGCAAGAAAGAGAGAGAGGGGGAGGCCATCGGAGACGAGCGGACGGGACGGCGGAGGGACCGTCGGAGGTCTCCAGGTGATCGTTGTGGCCACTGGACAGCAAAAGCGACGCGAGCGATGTTGCGGCTGCAGAACAGGGGCGACCACCCCTGTTCATGCATCGACTCTTTTTTAAAAAGAGAGATGAACAGTGAAGCCGGCACTTGGTTTGCCAGCTTTACTTTTTAAGAACTTAAAAAAAAATTTAAAAACAGTGAAATTAGCAATCAATTTGTTGGCTTCACTATTTCAATATTTTTTTATAAAAGCTCAGAAACAGTGAAGCCGGCAAATCCATTGCCAGCTTTATTCTTGTAGGGCTTTTTTAAAAAAGCTCCCTAAATAGAGGGCTTAAAAAAGCCTCCTGTTTCACGGCCGCGGAGCTAGAAGTGGCTTTTGTGCTGCCCGACGACCACGGCGGGCAGTCGAAGGCCCTCCAGCGGCTTGTCCGCCGGACCTCCCTCAATCCTGTTCTTCCCTCCTCTCTCTTCTCTCTTTTCTCCCGTGGACAACGTGGAGCCACGGTGACCACCGGGCTCTCTAAGGATCCGTGCAGCCCTCAGATGGCCACCGACGGCATCTCCGTCGCCTCAACCTCCTTCCCTCCCCTCCTCTCTCTTTCTCTTCCTCTCTTTCTTTCTTTTTTTCCTCTCCGGTTCGTCCCTTCATCGGTTTGCTCCGATCCGATACGGGGCCGTGCTGAACCGTGCCGTTGGCCGGCTAAAACGGCCACCGGTACCGGTATTCAAAATCTTGGTTTTCCTAATGAAAATATCATGAATTGTAAGCAAGGTCAACATAGTTTGTATGTATTTTGAACTCATAAGGCATGATCAGACATATGTGACGGTCACTACTAGTAATTGCTGCTAGTTTGGAGCAATTTTATCAATTTGGCCACTTAGAGTGCAACAAATTTGCATGTGTATTTGGAAGCTATTATTTTTAATAAAATGTAAGATTGATACAGAAGTAATGTTCCTTGGTATTTCCAAATAAATGAACCCAAAAAATGCAAATACAAAATTGAGATTAGGGTTTTCTAGTCCTGAGATCAAATCTGTACTTAGGCTTGGTGGAATCATTGTTTAAGAGTTTGCACCTGTTGTCTTTGACTTGCTAACTCATATTTTCTTAGGGTTTCACACTGATGATTCCTGGGAGTTCGATCACCACCTGGAATCAGAACCAAATTCCTTTTTTGTGATCATAGAGTTGGTATCCTTAGGTTTACAGAGTGAGCATCGTACTAGAAGAATCACCAAAGAATAATCTTAAAAATAATTCTTATTCATCAAATCATCAGCAAAAGCTGCAAAACTAAGGTGAAGGCCATAATCCTAGGGTTCAAAGGCTTATGCTACCCCTAGGACTAGGATTTCTGTTGGGGCATTAGGAATCCACATGACACTCCAAGTAAATTTAAATAATTTAAGTTGCGAATGGGCATGGAACCCGTGTGCTAGTCCTCTGCAGGTAGTAAAGTTGTCAAATATAATTGGATATGCTTGATATTTAACAGAATTCTTTTTCCTTTTTCATGCATGGAATTCTTTTGACTGCAGGAATAACTTCAAAGAATCTCGAAATGTAATTCTGAAGCGAAAGAAATTATCAGTTTAAAACTGAAGGCTTCTTATGTGCAGGATCTTAGTGGTTTACTGCCCATTCAGGACCACTCTTTGATATTCGCTATTTCATATAAATATGCCTGCTTCATAATGTAGTATGTTCGGCGGCCTTTTTTCTTCTGCTTCACAATCTAACATGTTCAAGATGATATTTCTTTATCCTGAAGAATCTTTATATATCACAATTCAATAGGTACCAGATATCATCGATAATGCATACGTGATTGTGGAATTTGATAATGGCTCTCGGGGCATGCTTGACCTTTGCATGTTTGCTGAAGGCAGTAAAAATGAGCAAGAAATTTCTGTTGTTGGTGACATTGGAAAGGTAATATTACTCAAATACTTTAAGATATTGATCTTGAATTTTTTTAAGAATCCTTGAGCACATGTTCTTATCGGCTGCCAATTCATGCACTGGTTGGGTGGTCTTAGTTTGATCACAGCATTTAGTTGATAAACCAGTTCCCTTTGTCCAGGCAGTGCATTTTTAATCCTCAATCTAATGATGTTGGATAATCCAGTTCCCCGTTTTTAATTTAATTTTATTTTTCTCTCCCACTATTTTTTTTTTCTTCTTGTTTCTCTCCTTTTCTGTCCATTTTATTTCTAATGGAATGTGTGCTGGTATTTCCTACCATTTTTCTCAAAAAAAAAAAAAAAGGATATGCATAAAATAGAGTGGAATTTGTACTATATATTGTTTCTACTGAGGAACAACTTAGAATTTGCTTTCAGGGTGAGGCCTTTGTTCCTGAGAGTGTTGTGCATGTTGGCATCAGAACAGCAGGGAGGGCTGGTGTCATGACAATAAAAGCAGAGGATGAACGAATCAAGTATGTATTTTCATTTATTATTATGTGGATAAATTATGCTTATGTTTTCCTTTTTTGATTTGTAATTTTTTTTTTTGAAGTGTGATAGTTTTTTTTTTCCTCGATAATTCTGCATGTTGAGACCTTAAAAGTTTGACTCTAAAGCAAGCAAACCATTAGAATAAGGCTTAATAGATGAGGTTTTGCCCCTCTCTGCATTGTGGTAGTCAAATGGTAGTCAAGTGGTATAATAGTGGATTTGATTGGTACCACTGCAGAATTAGGAAAAGTAAGAAACCAATACGGTATTGTTCTCCGTGATTCTGAGAGAAGCAGCGAATCGTTGTAACAGAGTAGTTCTCTTACTTTCATAATCTTGTGAGGGAGACTGAAATTTGAGACTTGTGTGTTAATGGCTTAAGACCTTCATCTACATCATGAGGATTCGCACAACACTAGGATTGATGCATTCAAGATGGAAGCTTACAGCCTCTACTCTAAAGAGGGTTCATATTGAGGGACACCTTGATGTGGTGGTTCTGCTATTGTCCTTTTTCTTTCTTTTTTCTTTCTATCTCTTATCGAATACATGAAAATTTCCAAAAATTAACAAAGTTCATCACTGTCAAGTTCAAGAGATATTATTCTATATGGCAAGAGCAGTTACGAATGGAGCAGATGTTGAAAGGAAGCAGGATTTGTTTGTGACACTAAGAAGTGCATATGATAGAGCAATTAGAGAGGTAGTTTGGCAGGCATTAAAGAAGAAGGTATTTTGAAATCATTAGAGGTATATTTTGGGGTGTCAACAAACACTAGGAGTAATTTTGGTGAGACTAGTAAATTTTCATTATGTTTAGCAAGGACTGAGAGGAGTCCATATTTCTTCACACTAAGCATAGGTGTTGCTTACAAAGATGTGGATGTTAGTTTTAGATGATAGAGTGTTGATTGATGAGAGGAGGCTTATTTATTTCTCAAATTTATGATGTCAAACCATGGTAAGATAGTAAGCCAAGGCCATGACATGATATCTTATGTGGAGCTTCATGAGCTATCATGTTTACTAAGAAAATGAAAAAAATAAAAGAGGGGGATGGGGGCCTGGAATTAGTTGTTAAGAGGGCAGAGCTATGTAGATCAATTGACCAAGAGATCCTGGCTAAATTTGTTATAATCAAAAGGACTTGGTATATAATTAGTGACATGTTTCCATGGTATAATTTTTTGGCCTGTCCATGAGGCCGCCTCATGATTTGTGATGGGTTATGGTAAAGACTATCTGGTAACCAGAAAAAATGATGGATGGGCTGTCAAACCTTCATAATTCTTTTTGATATACTAGGTTACCATACAATAGTGCAAGATAAGGACTGGTCAAATGTTGCAACTGTAAACAAGGAAGTAGGGATTAGTAAACAACTCTGATGCAAATTGACAAAAGTCTAGGAGATCAGCTGAATGGTTATGATATCAAGTCATGTTAGATGAGATTTCAAGCAGATTTGGATTTGTATCATATGCAAGATCTTCATGTAGATGGCTGAGAATATCTTAACATATAAAAAAGAACCAGTGGCATTGGTTGTTGCTTTTAAAGTTCTTCCCTGTAGGATGGTGTAGATGTCAAACTTTTCTGCAATGAGTTGTTAGAGCCAGTAACAATAACAGTAGTTGCACGGTGGCTGTGGAGGTTATATTGATATTGATAGAACACTCATTTGCAATATAAAATTATCTGTGAACCAGGATCTCGTTCTGCAACAACCTGCCATTCTCATATCCTAACATGACTTTGATTTTGAATGGCTTAATGTGGTCGATTTATTCTTATTTTTTCTTCTCTCCTTTTTTTTTAAAAAAAATTTGAAAAAAAAGCCTCCTATGATTTGAATAGTTTGTGCTCTCCAGGTATGATGGACTGCATCATGGATCAAGCTATTTAGAACACTTGAACTTCCTGTCTGCAGTCAAAGCTCAAGGTGGTGGTGCCCCTGCTGTTGACCTGCATGATGGGTTGCTCTCCGTTGCCATTGGTGTTGCAGGTCAACTTTCAATTGAGAAAGGCCGTTTTGTTACCATTGAAGAGGTCTTGTCAAACTAGTTAATATTCAAAATCTGTCTTTAGCTACGCCTCTGTAGAGAACAGTTGCCCCAGATGATGCTTCCATGTATTTTGTTCTTGAGGGTAGTCTGGTTATGCTTGTTCTTCCACTCTATGACATATGAATGTGTCTGTCCTTTCCAGAATCCAGTTCATCACATCAACCGAGCATATCAACTAGTGGATATTTTTCATCACCTGGTTTTCTTTCATTGTATCAGGAAATCAGTGCATGTAATTAAAACATCAATTCTTATTGCTACAAGTATTATATCCATGCAAAAGTTTACTTTTTAAGCTTTATAGCGAAGGAATATGGTATATATTCCCTGGGATTTGGTGTGGAAAGGCTGTAAATGCTGAGGCTGGAGTCCCTGCCAGAAAGTTGCATGTTTCAATGCTTCAACAGGGTTTTTATATGGCATAAAACAACCAGAGTATAATATGGAGAGCAGAGGAAGGAGATGAAAGTGGCTGAATATGCATCCTAGGATGCTCAAGGATCTAGAGGAGTGTTATTAGATGTTAAACTCTTGCAGAGCTCAGTGTTGGGCATACTTTGGTAGTAAATGTAAATATTAAATTTATCATAGGATCATTTGCTCGCAGAATTATGATAGAACTACAGAGGGCTCCAACTCATTTGTTGATAATATGATGGCAGCGCAGCAGACCCTTCCAGATTGTAGAATGATAAAATACGTCTCCCAAGATGCAAGTTAGATATATCTTCTAATTCTAGATAATAGATATCCTATGTGGTACATGCAACAGATGATCCTAAGGGCACCCACAATCAGACTGGTGCTGGGATTGTTAAATATTGTCAGCCATTTCGAGTTTTAATTATCCCAAATTTGAAATCCATACAGATTGGTGATGTAAAAAGACATTTGGATATTGTGAAATTTCCAGACCCAGACTATGGTTGTTTTCTTCCCAAGAACAAGCAACATCTTGTAAAGCACCAAATCATCATCACAAATTCTACAATCTCAGAATGAAGAGGGGTCAATCTACAAAAATGATACTGATACAAACCACCTTCAAATCCGTCAGAAAACCTGGAGTCTGAACATTTCAGCAAAAAACTACAATCTTAGAGTCTGGTTCCTCTTCCAAGTTGCTCTGCCAGATGGCCTGGCCTTGTGATGCACATGACCTTTCCCTCAGAGACCTCTGTACTTCTTGCCGGCCGAAGTAAGACCATGAAGCTCGCGGTGCTTGTGAACACTCTTGCAGATCCAATTGATCCTGGGGTCATTGCAAATTGCATTATGAGCAGCATCAACTTGGATGTCTTCGAAAATATTTGTAGGTTGAATCCTGCAGGATATACGTATGGCAAACATGAGGTTCAGGCTTAGCATAACAAATGCACAAGCATAGGAAAAGAAGTCATAGAAGGATAGCAAAATAAAAGTCTGAGTCCATCAATGGTGTAAAAATATTGTTACTGAGGTCCCTTTTCCTTCTAACCTCGTTGACCCAGTATGAGTGCAGAACCCTCAGACCTCCCAACTTCCATCCTCCTCTCTCCTCAGCTACAGACCTCTTGTTTCTTTGGAACTTAGGCTTCCCATAAACAATACCTTTGGGAACAAGCCTCTTTCGGCCTCCTCATCTCACACGAACATGATAGATTACATATCCCTGTATTAAAGGATAAATGCATGATTCAAAAAAAGAAAGTAGCTTGAAACCTCAGATATATTTAAGGCTGAATCCTGTAGGAACGGATGTAATAAAGAAAGGCAAGAAAGAGAGGAAGGAACAAATTCATCTTACAGACATGAATCTGAGGAAACAACAAATTTTAATGTTGGCTCCTTAACAAACTTGCCAAAAGTTTTTTATGATAAAAAGAGTGCAAAGAGGGGGCAGGAAGGGGTGAATGTTGGTTCAACTTTGTCTGATGAAGCAGCAAACACAAAGTGATGCATTTTTTGGTGCAAAAAGAACCATCAGTTAAGTAAATCTTCAAGACAGCTTAGATTGTCATAAACTTAAATCATATAAGACCATTCTGTGATCTAACTTTATAAGCTCCATGATCAACCTTCATGAAGGTAATTAAAAGTTGAACCAATTACGTCCTTAGTTGCAGTTTACCTATCAGTTCACATGTGTGCAACAGGAGGATTAACTCCATAAAGATGAAGCCTGAATCATTGCACATATCTCTGATTAACAATTTGATCAAAATTTAGAATAACATGCAGCACTTCATACCATATCTGCTGATAAAAGAATCACGTTTTTCTTCTGCATAATAGCCTATCAAAATAAACAAAAAATTGCTCCAAATGTCACATAATAAACAGGGTAAAAAACCAACCTAAACAATCTAGTTTCTATAGATTCACTAATCAAATTGATGTATTGTGTTTGCAAGATCAGTTAGCTGATATTAAAACATTATCACCTATTCCCTTGTTATGCAAAGCAAATGTTGAAGTGGTTCAAATTTCAATGGCCAGTAATAAACCTGAATATAATATACCTTAGGAATCAGAATCACCTTAGAACATCATCAGCTGGTTGATATAAAAACATTATCACCTATTCCGTTATTATGCAAGACAAATGTTGAGGTGGTTTGGTAGCATGTAATAGTCCTGAAGATAATAGACCTTAGGAATCAGGATCACCTGAGAACATTATCACCTTTCTTCTTGACGCAGTTATAATAGTTACCAGGTTCATCCTATGGCACAGCTACTCAAACAGGAACTCACAATGGTCCTAACCAAATCAGAACTAGAATAAATTCGTAGTGATAAAAGACTTAAATAACAATCAATATTAAGGGAAAAAGAGCCAGATATGATCCAACATGAATAAAAATAAGAAGAAAAAAAGCTATGGAATCCAAAAGAAGAAGAAGCCCGGCTGGCCTTGTAGCCAAGGCGCCGAGCTTTGTTGGGGCGGGTGGGGCGCGTGACGTGGACGATGGAGGGGAGCTGACGATACTCCCAGCATCGAACCCTCTGCAAGAATCGCATCACGTCCGACGGCGAACGTTTACCGCGGACCGGGAAATATTGGATTTTGACGGAGCCATCGAGTGAACATTCATTAGATGCGAAGCAAAAAGGAGTATCAGGAGTAGAAGAGTGAAGGCTGACCCATTATTCGCGGAAGGATGCCTTCCCCCGGCCTACTAGAGGATAACAAGTTCTTATCCGCCATAGATGGAAGCAAGCTTTATTTATAGGAATTCAAGGGTTTTAGATTGAAGATATCTGTGCCGTTCGATTTCTTGATGGGTGTGATCCACACCGTTAATTCTTCCTACCTGCTAGGGTTCTCAAAATGGGTTCCTACGTGGGAAACCTGGAGACATTACATGTTTATATGCACCAAAATTTGAATTAGAAAAAAAAAATTGTTTTCATCTACATAGAGTTAATAATGTTGGATTGGGAGTATTCGGGGTTCACAAGGAGATGGAAGAGAAGAATAAAGAATGAACTCTGTTTGATAAAATTTTTTGAAAGATAAAGGAGGGTAGAGGAGAGTTCTCTTAATTCCTCCGTACTCCTCACTAAATTTTGTATACTTCCGATTTGAGATGGTGTAACGGAAGAAAAAGTTCACGCTTAAGTTTCACTTTCCTAATTTATTCTTAATAAAACTTTAACCTTCCATCCAAACAAGGGTATATTTATCAAAATATACATCAAATCCAAACAAGAGTAAGATATATATCATTCTATACCCTTCCTCTCCCTTTCTAAATAAGGGTTAATTAATTCTCCTTCCCTCCCCTCCATTACCCTCTCCTCTCCTCTCCTTATAAACTCTCATGTACCCCCAAGTCAAATAGATCGTAAATTGCCATAGTTTGATGCAACCAATATTTTCTAAAACCCTCTTATGGCTATACAAAGTTAACAATCATCATTGCTCAAAAGCCAATTAGAAAAAAAAAAAAAAAAGTGGGAGGATTGGGCAGAGGCGATCATCTCATGAGGTCTATATACGATTATTATATAATGATTGGGGCTGCCATTCAAAGCTAGTCAATAATGTATAATTTTTTTCCAACTTTAACAAGCATTTACAAACTCTACGTCAAGGGAGCAACATATTAATGTCTATCTCCCGAGGATCTAGCTTTATAACTTGATGTTTAAGACATTAATGATAAGATAGCTCACCTTGCATTTACTTCTTATGGTGATAATATCTGATTGGATGTGATGTAGCTTGTCCACAATAAATTGTACAATATATATAGTGATTAAAATCTATTCTTTTTTCTATGTGAGCTAAGGGCATATTTGGTTAGTGATTAAAATCGGAATGGAAATTGAAATTGACCATATCATGTTCGATCAAAATTGAAATTAAAATTGAAATAAAATTTAAATAGTAGAGAAGAATAGGGATTAGATTTTGAAAGATTGAGATATTCTTATTTCTGTCTCAAATCAAAATGAGAATGAAATTTCCCCAATGTCTACCGGGCAAATTGATGCATCAATCAGTTAACATATGGGCCGCATTGGAATGATTCCATAATTAGCAATTCATATTTTGATATGAACTAAGAATTAGCTTGCAAGTCTATAATAGCAACTAATCAATATAACTGTAATTATTTGTTATTGGGTTCTAGCTAGGCCAGGCCAGGCCATGCCTTCTGAATTTGGTCTAGAACACGAATCTAACTTTTGGCTGAGAAAAGAGGATCGACGCGCCCCTCAAAGCTTGTTTGAGTACACGGGCTTTTATGTTGATACTAGATACTAAAGAGGCCACACTGTGTAGTATATTCTCCTCCAACAAATCAGCAGAAAGATGCCTCCCACTCACAAACCCCATCCAAAACCATATCAAGATAAATTGGAGTGACGCAGCGGAAGGGACGAGACGAGAAGGCCGTCCGGAATGGGCGGAGGCAGCGTGCTCCGTTCCACGGGCCGCGCCGTCGGGGTGGGCGCCGCAAAGGACGTGCTCTCGGCCACGGCCGGCGCCGCAAGCCACGCAAAGCCCGGGCGCATCCTCCCCATCTCCTCCGCCTCCTCCTCCTCCTCTCCTCCTCCCTCCGTCGCCGCCTCCTCGTCGGCGGCGAGCTGGCACTCTCACCCTCGGGAGCTGGCCTTCTCTGGGGACTTTCTCTTCGGGCCGGCTCCATCCAGGGAGGAGGCCGAGGCGGCCGTCTCTGCTCTCAATCAGTAGATTCTTCTTCTCTTTGTTTCCCGCCTTCACGCTTTATTTGTGTATGTAGATAGTTCATTTTTGATGCTCGAATTCTGTTATCTGTGACTGCGTTTTATGATCACTTGGGTGAATTTTTACTGTTAATTGGTGCCGTTGTAACTGTGTCTGTCCCGATGATTATATACTACAATTTTTATCATAGTTACAAAAAAAAACTCTTAAATTATTCTCAGCTTTCCTCTTGGCTGCATGATTCTCTGAAGCATCTCTGAAAAGAAGCCAACCTACAACTGTTCATTTATCCATGAATTGTATGATTTATTCACGAGTTAACAGACTTTATGTGTTACAAACTATTGATATCATAAAGTGTTGCTAGACGGTGATGTTTTTTTGCTATCGTTTATTATTCTTGTCTCTCCTATACTCTCCTATATTTATTTTCAAGTAAATAAATATGCAAATATTTTAAGGAACTCCGTTGTTTTAATTTTATTATTTTATGTCCAGGTTTGGTTTTCTGAACTCTTTCCCAACTTTTGACAAAACTTGCTAGCTCTTTTCTGAATTCTGAATCATTATGTCGCACGAAATTGCTCCTGAATACAATCTCTTGTGACCTATGATTTTTATACCAATCACCACTTACAAAATGTTTTGCAAATGTATATGGTGAGGCTTGATATGATGGTTTTATAGCCTAAACAAGGTGTGGTAACTACATAAGGTTGATTAGCCCCAAGTTACTAGGTGAAAATTTGGAAAATGTCTTCTGCATATAGCTAAACTTTAAGAGCATCTTGCTGCATTTCTTTACAGAGCTGACTCATCAAAGCTACTTACACATGACGGTTAAACTGAAATGAATTGGATATCAAAGTACTTGGTTTGATTTCTTTATCTGATTAATGATTGGGCTGTTATGCGAATAGACTGTCAGTGGCACAACCGCAACATGGTTACAAAGTGTGCTAGTTGTAGAAAGCATGCTTTTGTCATTATGGTAAGTTGATGAAGATTGTCATTTTAGTTACCATACCTCCTTTCATTTACATTTTCTTTGTGCCTGTATTTTTTTTCCTTTCATGCAAGGTATGTAGAACCGGATGTGGACCCTATGCCCGCTGGCCGGTAGTATAGTTCAGTGCGTCCCTGTATCGGACCGTATCAAGCCCAAATCGACACGGCAAAGAAAGCTAAAGAGAGGGAGAACTTGAGTGGAAGAGAGAGAGAGAGGGGGGGGGAGAGGGAGAGAAGGAAAGGAGGACCGACGGTGGCCACCAGAGGGCCGTGGAGGCCCTTAGATGATCGAACCATGGAGGAAGAGAGAGAGAAACGGAAGGAGGGATGATCACCTTGTTTCAAATCGAGCAATTTTTTTACTCGGTTCATAATGAAGTCAGCAACCTTCTCCGCCATTTCTGTCTCCTTTTCTCTCGCTATCTATCTATTTATTTTTGTCTATTTGGACTCTAGCGGAGCTCTGGGGGCCTTGGTGGGCCATCAGCGGCCACTGCCAATTTTTTCATCTCCTTCTCTCCCCCCTTTCTCTCTCTTTTTCTCTTTCCTTCTCCATCCTATTTTCATCGGTGTTCCAAATTGAGCATCTGTTAGGCCGCCAATAAGGTTCAGCATGCCTTGAACCACCTGGTTCGGCGAATCTAATATCATGTGATACTCATATTTAGGTGAATCTAATTGAGCACGTTTTAAGTCTAGTTGCAGTTAGAGTTTGTGATTCTTGGTTGGTGCCTTGATGGTTAATTCCCTCGAGTTTCTTTACTCTTGGGCATTGAACTCTTTAGTTATCTTTATGTCTTACGTATAGAGTCCAATCTAAAGGTACTTAACATGTGTGCTAAAAACTAAGCATATGTCCTAATTTAACAATTTATTCAGGTAATTACATGCAGTAAATGGGCAAGTTTTAACAGATAATGATAACTGCCATTTATAAACATGCATTAAATGTGCAAATGGATGAGGGCTGTATCTGAGAAGTCATTAAGATGGAGGAGTGCCATCTACTCTGTATCTTACCACTTCTTACTAAGATAGAATTAAACTACAGAATGATTCAGTCATTTTTCTGGAAAATAAACAGCAGATCTCACTATGGCTCATCACATACATGGTTTGTTTCAAATGAGAATAGAACGGGATAATTTTCTCTACATATTTGGTCATTTGTTTGAAGATTTCTTATGCTAGCGTAACTACCTCATACTGATCCATAACTCATTACCTATCAAAAATATTTGTATGCTGTTGACTTCAATTGTTCTACAATTGTTATATCTGTCGAATAATTTATTTCTTGTAGGTTATTTGTTCAAGCTACACATTGCCATACTTTTGGAGATGGAATTTGTTCTTGCCTGGAGGATGCTGTTGATGAAATGCCTATGGCATCTGATATAATGCAGAAAGATTGTTCAGCTGAACCAGAATTAGAGAGGATTGAGCAAGCGCCACATCTTCATATGGAGCATGCACTGCAGTTTAATAGCATAGAAGCTTTTAAATCTCAAGGAAGAGAAAAAATTATCAATGCAATTAACCTATTGCATTCAAATCCATCTGTTCAGGTGACACTAGGACTTCACCTTCTGTCAAACTGTTCTGCTATTTTCATTTTATTTTCTCTCTTTATTAGAGTGTTTGGATGTTGTTTTTTGCCATTCATGCTTGCCTTCCCTTTTCTTTAGCCTGCAGAATATAGTTATATATTTATGTTAGAGCTTAATTCTTTATAATATCTCATCTATAGTCACAGCTTCAATTAAATTACATCATCCGAAAAATATCAATATATCAAACGTAATGTAGTTCTTTATAAAGTTAGAATGAAATCATTTATTTGTATAGTTTTTGCTCTTTTACATCGTTCTATGCCAAGCTACGATATATTATCATGATTCTATACAAAATATGGTTATTAGTGTCTTGTGTATTACTCAATATTATAACTGCTGCAAATGGTGAATTAAATTTGCCAAGCTTACCCTGAAGCATGAGTGAAGATTTTGTCTAGGATAACTCTTTCTTTTTTATTTACTTCTTGAGTTATGTAGTTATATGCATGAATTGGTTTCATTCTCTGGTTTCTGTTTCTGTACAGAGGATGGTTGTTTCTTTGTCATCTGATAAAGCTGTGTGGGATGCAGTTGTGAGAAATAGGGCTGTACAAGAACTCAAGAAATCATTCTCAGCAGGTTTGTGGAAGCACTTTCTTATTAGCTAGTTTAGTCTATTTGCTACATCATGCTGCATAGCAATGATCTTCTATGCTAACATTTCTTCATTTCTACTTTCCATAACACAAAAGCAAAGGTCATGTGTTTTTTTTTGGAATTTTTCTATGTTTAAATAAAATGGCATTTGTCAAGAACACCTATTGAGTTTAATTTATCATGAGTTCCATAAAGTCATTATCATGACGTCAAAGAACTAAATCATGTTTGTTCTTTGACTAATTCATTTCTCAACTTTATTCTTAACTTACATTCCAGTACTAGGTTTCCTGCTCAGTGGGAACAACTATTTGCCAAGCACTACACCACTTTCTTCGCAGTATCTCCCTTTGAGTAATAGCTGCTTTCTGAGAGAATTCTTATGCATCATCATGGCCAATTCAGTTTTTACATGTTGAGATAGGTGAACGAGTCAATGTTTGTCTTGAAAGAAGTTAAAGAAACAGCCTAATTAAATGGAGAGAAGTGAATGCCTTATTTAATATAGCAGACCTGGACTCTGCAGGCATCACCCATTAGATAGAATCAAAACTGCAACAAAGTCAATATAGATTGTGAGATGCCTTCTCCACTATCCTTAATTCATATTTCACTAAAATCTATTTCTGGAGTTTTATGGTCTGTGATATGTAGTTTTCAATCAGTTCTCTTTGAGGTTCAAATGCGACATGTGCACATATACCTAGTGGCATTATAATTTACACTCTCTAAACTGAATCATCAACATCTGGTACAAGGCCATAAGCAGAAAATATCCTGTCAACTTCTGGGATGAATCAATCAGTGTTATTCTTTCTTGCCATGGGTTCTCTTGGAATGCTTTGAAGGCAAAGGCCCACGTACTGTAACATGGGCTTAACCAGGTGGCAATGGTTAGCAGAAAGAGATCCTAGGAAAAGGGTTTAACAAAATTCTGAGGGTGAGGAAGGAGAACAGGAGGTTGCAAGGGACCTAGCTAAACCTAATGGGAATGGAACTCGATCAAAGATCAGTTCTTCATTTATTAATGATAACATGACATATTTGGACTCCCATATTCACAGTTACAGGATTATTAAGTGAATTTACAAATGTAATATAACCTAATGAAATGCTACATATTTAGTTAACTTGCAATTTCACACCTAGAAAATCTAGTTAATTACATAGGAAGGAAAATCATAGTCATTTTAATTGGGGAGTTGGGATTGGGATGCGTCTTTCTTTTGAAGCCTAGTACTGCTTTGACAAAGCAGTTCCTGTGCTCAGATAGTAGCATTACACAATTAACTAGTTGACATAAAATTGTGCATTAATGTTGATCTCCAAAGCTATGATCTTGATTATATTGTAGGTTGTCATTTTACCATGTTTCATGATATGCTCGTGGGAGTTGGTTCTTCTCTGGTTTAAGTGTTCCATCAGATGCATATCTGGTGCAGTATGCAAGGAAGCATTCTGCACTGGTGTCATGTAATAAATTTGAAATTTAAGATTCAAACCTATTGCATTACACAGTTGATTTTGTAGCCTGGTGAATTATGATATTCTTCTCTTTCAAAGAGCTGTCAGAGAGCTTTCAAAGACTCAATTTTTCTTCAACACTGTTGCTACGTTGCATGATAGAGGTATATGGCACTTAATTTTAGTAAGTGCAGCACAAATGTGCTGGCCGCCTTCTTGTTAGTCTTGTATATATATATATACACAGCAAAATTTTAAACAAGTGTTTTGATATGCAGTTGGAAGCACTGAACAGCAGAGCTCTAGTGGAGGACCTGATATTACTACCAGAATTCTCAGGTGGATCTTGGAGAATACCATGACCAAGATAATGGAATTCATTGACAAGATCACAAAGCTGGTGAATGAGCTCTTTCACCCAGGAGAAAGAGAAAAGGATATGGAAGTTTTTGACGATTTGCTCAGATCCTCGTTTATGCTATCTGTCATGGTCCTAATTGTTGTTGTCGTGACGCGAATCCAGAGAGCCTGATTATCCATTGAGATGATGCTTGAACTCTGTACATATGTTTATAAGAATGTATCAGAAGCCTCTCTGTGTGTGAATTACTTTTGTAGCCTTCAAAACAACCAGTGTTCTTGTTCAAGCCCGAAATTTAAAAAAAAAAAAAATACGTATTTTGTTGAGGGTGTCAACCAATGCAGTTGGTAGTCTTCTGGGGTTGGTATCAAAAATATCATCCTGATTTCGGCTGGTATTTATTCCATCCTAGTCGTATGTATATATATAGATTTAGACTTTGAAAGTCCAAACTGTTCTCAACTTGTAATAGATTCATAAAAGGCACTCGATTAACATCAGAAAAGAAATTGTCCAAGTTTTGTATAATGGTGATTTCTTTTGGAAGAACTAGTAAAATCACCAAATTTTATTTCATGATATTTACTTATTATTTATTTCAGTTGGGTGGAAAAACATTTTTAAGTTAACAATTGTGATGGGAAATATGTGGCTCATATTAGACCATTTACTGGAGAATTTTATCTAAATAATATTAATTTATAAATTAATTATCAAAATAATATTTTGGTCAAAGTATTTATGAAAATACTGTCCAAAATAAAGTTGCTATATCATAGAGCGATTTTTTATGCCAACTCAGTAAATTTCACGTCATGGGGAAAGTTGAATCAGCAACTAAGAGTCGTTCGATCATAGGGCGACTCAATAAGTCGCCTTATGGTAGAGCGACTAGATGAGTGCCCTATGATAGGGCGACTCACTAAACCGCTATATTCCACGACCTTCTTCTCCGATTGTCTTTTTCGTGTTGTCTGTCATCGTGATCGAGACGTCACCTTTTCTTTCCTTCTCTATCTCTAGGGTTCCATTTTGGGCTTCTATCAATCTCCCTTAGCTTTTCTCTCTCTCTCTCTCTCTCATGCCCCTTCTATCTCCCATCTACCGGCGCCCTCTTTTAGCTCGCTGGTGCCCTCCCTCAGCTCCTCTCCATTGAAGGAAGACAAAAGAAAAATCAATGAATCAAAGGCCGAAAAAAAATTGTTTGGCAAGACTTTACCCACATAGATTGACCCTCTATTTTATTCTTTTCGTTTCTTATTCTTTTTATTTCATCCTCTTTTTCGGAGATACATACGGAAGGAGAGCACTTGAAGGAGATCGGAGGGGTTTATTAGGTTCAGGTTTGGGTTTCCTGTTAAGGGATTTCATGCTCATTCCCTTGTAACCGGGTGTTCATCTGAGTTTGTATATACAATGTAAATTATCCATGCTATCTATGGGTTAGGATCAACTAAGTTTGATCCTTTTTCTTTTTTATCAGCAAGAGGGTGTGGAGCTATTGTGCCATGAGAACCGCATTGTTTTTTCTAAAATCAGGTTAGAAATGAGTTCGGGCCTGTGCTTAATTTTTTTTAAAATCATCGGGCCTAAGTCCGACCCGAAGCCCGAAAAGAATTTTCGGACTGGGTTTGGGTAGGGGTAGGACCTGACCCAGCTTGGTCCAATTCTAGCCCTAACTATGATGAAGATTTTGGATTGCTGATTTACAATTAATGATCCTTATTAGAATAGATATTGCATCTTTTGAGTCTCTTTTTGCTCTTGCTTTGCTCTGCTTTATATTCTTTTTTTCCTACTCAGTCATTTGTTTTTAAAAATTTTGTATTGTATAGAACTATAGACTCATCTTTTGATTAATATATATATTTTATGATGTTCGTATATTTATATATTTTTATACGGATAAAAGAATTATGTACATTGATCAATTAACTGTCTAGTTTGGATAATTTAAGAATTACAATTAATTCTATAGGTAATTACAGTAATCAAATGGTATGTTGAGGGTTCAAAAAAAATTTTGGACAGTATTTTTTTTAGTTCTTCTCATACATCTTCTGCCATGTGGGGAGAATTAAAAAAAATATTGCCAAAATTTTTTTCGACCCCTATTGTGTATCGTTTGATTACTATAATTGACCTATAGAATTAATGCAATTTCTGAATGGGATAGGACCTTCTATATCTATTAGTTGATATAGGATGTATTTATTATGTAAGTTATTTTAAATATTAAGTACTTCCTCCTAGTAAATATATGTTTATATGTTCATGTAGTTACTTCTCATAATAATTTTCAGCAAAATAGATCCAAGTCTTGTCACTGTTATGTTCCATTAAGACGGGAGGATCAGTCGTAACGCTAACGATGCATATTATGATGGTGGAAGGATCTGAATGATCATGGTGGACCGTAACATAACATACCAAGAACTTATGCGAATTTGCTATGCTGTCACTGGATGGAACCCTAATCACTGTGGAGTTTTTCTAGTATGTAAATTTTTGATTCATACTGCTGGATAATATTTAATTATACCTATTGAAGATGATCAGAACACGAACACTGTCTTGGGTATTCTATCACAGGAGAGTTTTTTAGTGGTTGAGATTTTCATTGAGCCAGTAGCGGTAGGAGTTTCGGATGGTGGTAAACAGCATGTGAGTGTATCTCAGGTTGTATCTACTCCACTTGCACAGTCAAAGATGGGGGGATCTCAATCTAATGTAGCTCCAATGATCGATGAAGTTCGGTATGAGTATGGAGGTATCCCTGTATATTCCGTTGGTGGACCAGCAGCATCCGTAACAGATAGTCAATACATGGTAGGGACAGAGTCTGTATATCAATATCCATATAACATCGCATTTGATGATACAAGGGTTGGTTCTAGTATGTAGCAGCTATCGTGGAATATGTGAAGCATGAATCTTATGACCCTGTATCATTTAATCAGCCACATGCAACAAATGCCAGACTTGGAGGATTGAGAATCACAATTGCTGATACAATTTTATTTAAAAATGAAACTGCTGTTAGTTATGATCCTAATCCTACTGATGAGGAAGATGAGGATGATGATGCAGAGTCTAATGGCAGTGATAGTGGGGAGTCTAGTGCGAAAGAGGATGTCCTACCATATGAGGCACCTCTTATTTTTGAATTTGGACAAATTGATGCATTCGATGATGATGAGGCCGCATCCCATAGAGTATTGTCAGAACATCCATTCTTTGATGGGAATGAAAAGTTAAGAAAAAGAATGATATTCGGATCAAAAGAACAAATCCAACATACCGTGAAATAATATGCCATTCACACACACTATTCTTTCAAAGTTGTCTAGTCGAATAGAATTAAATAGAGCATCGTGTATAAACAGCCAGAGAGTTGCAGCTGACATCTCCGAGCATACTGTCAGATCAAAACATAGTGATGGGAGATTACAGTATATAAAGGGCCACACACATTCTTGAATACAGATATGATGCAAGATCATCCATAGCTTGATGCATGCATGATTGCCGATATCATTAGAGGATCAGTTAGGGCAGAGACATCCATATCCATATCAGCCTGTCAAGCTTATGTACATGATACATGGTAGTACGAGACATCTTACAAGAAGATATGGATAGCTAAACAACTTATTATCAGTGAGCTATTTGGAGATTGGATCGAGTCCTGTAACACATTAGGTCTTGGCTAGCTGCAGTTCATCGTGCCAACCAGGAGATTGTGGTAGATTTTACAAAATTTTCTACGATAGAGCCAAATATTGAGGTATTCCATCGAGTTTTTTGGACATTCGGACCATGCATTCAGGGCTTCCAATTCTGTCGCCCACTTATTAGTATCGACGCAATGCATATTACGGCCGATATAAAGGTACACTCATGATAGCCATGGGGAGGGATGGAAACGAGAGTATCTATCCTTTGATGTTTGCCATTTGTGAAGGCGAGATAGTGATAGTTGGTCATGATTTTTACGATATTTGCGCTATTGTGTGGCACATGATCGAATGGAGATCGACATAATTTTAGACCAACATAAAAAAATATTAACTGCTGTTTTAGATGAATCTGTTTGATGAACAGCATCATATGGGTATCACAAACTGTGCCTTAGATATATTGAGGTAAATCTAAACGGCTAATTTTATGATGCGACATTTTTGACTTATTTTCATCAAACTGTAGAGCAAAATCAGCTTTGGAAGTTCGATTGAAGTATGCAACACATTGAGAAAACATGGTCCAATTGCTTCTAATACCTCAAAAGATATCCACTTGATTATCTGAGTAAATGGTCGCCGGCACATGACATGGGTGAACATAGAAATGGAATAATGAATATGAATCTATCTAAAAGTTTCACTAAGGTGTTGAAAGAGGCTCATTCATTGTCAGTTACTGTACTTGTCTGTCTTTCCTTTGAATACTTGTCGAAGTAGTTTAGTGTGCGACGTGCAATAGCAGCACGGAGAAGGGAGGTTGGTAGGGTGTTCATTGATAAAATTATACATAAATTAAATGGACACCAGTTGAAGTCTAAAGAGCATGGTGTGGTTAAGTATAATAATCAACCAAATTTGTATGAGATTTGGTTGAGACGCAGGTATTATAGCCTCGATGAACCTAATTATACACAAACAGTTGACTTAGGGGCAAACACATGCATATGTCGAAAGTGGCAGTTACTATAGTACCCGTGCTCCCATTTGCTTGTTGTATATGCTAGTGAGAACTTGGATTGGAAACAATTTGTTGATGACTGTTATACTATTGACCATTATGAGTAGTCCTATGCGCCTACTTTCTATCCTTCAGAGAGTCCTAATTATTGGCCCGAGTGGACCGCACCTAGACTCATATCGCATCCATTCACAAGATAACATGGAAAGGGACATCTACAATCAAGGAGGATTCAAAATGATATGGATGCAATGGAGAGCCAAAATATGGTTCGTTGTGGATTATACAAGCAAATGGGGCACAACCGGCGTAGATGCCCCCAATGGTGCTATTTATCTTTTTTTTTTTTTATGTGACATGTAGACTATCTTTATATATCGCTTGTATTCTTTTTAAATTATTTTGGTTATATAATAATGTCGTATAAATGCTTGTGAAATGATCCTATTGTTAATGTTGGCTATTTATCATCTTTGATATTTCTTACCATCTTTGATGTTTCTTACTATCTTTGTCGTTAGCTCATCTTTTCATTTTGTGCCTCAGACATGATAGTTCAGACTCTGACGTGCATGCAGAGCTGACTGATCCTATCGTGCTGTATGTCCAGACCCGATACTGTAGTGACCGTATATATTCTAGAGAGGACATGAGACCCTTACGCTGCAGACACAGAGGCTCGACCGCGATGCGCACCTAACGGCCACATGAAAGGATCGCAGAGTATCTTCATGTGGCTAATTTTTATGAAGTTTTTAGAGTTTATGATATACAACTTGATTGGGCCCTCTTCACAGCCATAGTAGAGCGATGGCGTCAAGAGACTCACATTTTTCACCTCCACATCGAGAAGACGACGATCATGTTGCAGAACATTGCTGTTCTCTTTGGATTGCGGGTGCATGAGCCTACCATCATCGGTACTGCACAAATCATCTGGTCAGACCTTTGCGAGGAGTTGGGATTAGACCGTCAAAGGTGATATTGTCGGGATCTTCGTTGAGGTTTCACTAGCTTTGTGATATGTTCCACCACTTACTAGATGATGCAGATGACGAGACCATGTAGAGGCATGCTTGAACATTCATTCGATGCCTTATTGGTGGCCATCTATTCATCGATAAATCCAATTTCCATATACAGTTGTTGTACTTACCCCTGCTACGTGATCTCCACATATGTGGGCAGATGAGTTGGGGCAGCACTACTTTGGCCTTCTCGTATCGCGACCTCTGCAGGGCCATCAAATCAGAAGCACGTGAGATAGCTGGGCCATTGGTGTTGCTACAGCTTTGGATATAGGAGCATTTACATGTCGGACGGCCAGATAGGGTGCTCTCCAGGGTAGGAGCCCACTAGCCAATGTCGGGAGATGATGCAGTAGGCCATGGCCCGTTAGATGAAGACGACACTAGTATTGAGGGTCCGTTTGGTGAGATACAGCATGACTAGGCTGATCCACTTTGATGCAGATATATAATCAGTAGTACTGATTTTTTATAGTAAATGACTAAACACTTTCACAGAATAACATATTGACTTTGTTTTGGACAGGTGGAAGATTTGATTGACTGGTACATGCAATCTGATGCTGCACACGATCATATACTATAGGGATCAGCTTGACCAGCAGTACGATGATCAGATAGTATGGGTGCCATACACACCAAAGAACTCGCCACATTGCCTGAGTATGTCGATCGAATCAGCATGTGTGGAGAATACACACATCTCTCATTTGCTTCGACATCATGAAGATCTATTATCCAAAGTACGTGATACGATAGTTGGGCATGCATCAGGGCATCTCCCTACCATGCGACACTCGGGACAGCCTCCACAGTATAGATCGACAAGGGCAGCATCGTTATGATTAGGTTCGAGAGCACCGAGAGCATATTGATGCATGGAAGCGGCAGGAGGATTTGACTGTGGCTGGTCTACCTATGCTCCCTATGATGAATCATTATGATCCATATCTGCAGTGATATACGAGCATCACTAGGTGATTTATCTCACCATTGATAAGGGACCAGTCCGAGATGTGGTTCCATCCATCGAGTGGCGTGATGGATATTGTGGTTAGTACATTTTGCCTTTTATCTCATTTTATTATGTTATTATTTTTATGCTTATGAATAACGTATGTTTTCTCTTTGATACTAGCAGTTTCAGAGGATCACATCACTATACCATTGGAAAAGGAGCGGGTACCATTCGATCATCGTTGCATGCAAGGATTGAGCACTTGCTGATGTCATGGATGGCCTTGTCGATACTATATAAGTCATCTCTGAAGATAGACGACTTCATACTGTGCCATCGATGGATGATCTGAGTACCTCATCATACGCCAGCATACTTTATATCCTGACTTTTCGGACTTCGATCTCCCCATAGGTAATGCATCTATGTCACAAAAGATTAGTGAGTTTGGAGACACATCGCACCGATCTGATGAGCAGCACGTCGATCATGCGTATGGGAGGGCCAAAGACAGGGTAGACTGAGAGTTTTTTGAGGCAGATGTTAAGCACCTTCCTCTCCATCAGTCGATGTTGTGCATGAGCCATCATCTGTACGGTCAAAGGTGACACGCGTCTACGAGAGACGGAGGAGGCCTTAGTATTTTAGTATATATGCCTTTCGATAGTTATATTAGTTGTACATTTTTTTTGCTAAATTTTGTAATAATCAACCATTGATTTACATTAATTTGAAATTAATGTTACAATTTTTTTCAATCTGAATGCACATGCTACAATTTTTGTTGGTTGCACAAAAAAATCATTATCGATCTTGATATAGGTTATATGGTTGAAGTTTGGGATTGTCCCATAATTTTTGTCGTTAGCGTGATTTTTGTTCTATTTATTATCTTTCAAATACTCGAATTCCAACACAATCTTATGTGGGAAGAATGGATCATGAAAAGATCCAAAACTAGAAATCTTCATGGAGAAGTTTGGTACTTAGCCCAACGAGATATAAATATTCCAATGTGAAGAAGATAACCTCTTCCTTCAGTCACAAAATAGGTCAAGGCATGTTGTAATGTATAAAGGAAAACTTGATAATGACCATCTAGTGGCAGTAAAGATCTCGAATAGTTCTAAAGAAAATGGTAAGAAATTCTTCATTGAGATTATCAGTATTTGTTGCACGTACCATGTCAACATTGTGAGCTTACTAGGCTTTTGTTTGAAAATATTTACAAAAATTCTTATGTATGAGATCATGATCAGTGGATCATTTGAAAATTTTATTTACATGGAGTAAGAAACAATACCAAATCTTAAACGAGAGAAGCTATTGGAGATTGCAATTGGCAATGCACGGGGCTTAGAGTATCTCCACTATGACTGCAATATCAAAATTCTATATATCTCTACAAGATATTAGTGGAGAGTCTATACTCAAAGTCGCTCGCTCTATCATAAGAAAACTCTATAAGTCGCTCTACGATAAGATGACTTATAGTCACTTTATCATAAGGCGATTTACTAAGTTGCCCTACAATAAGACGACTCTATGTTGCTGACTTCACCATCTACATGGCGTGTATTGTAGTGAGTCAGCACACAAAGTTGCACATAAAATCAACACATAAAGTCTTTGTGTGCACATAAAATCAACACATAAAGTCGCCCTTTGTTTTGAGCAGTAATTTGATAAATATTTTAAAAAGAGCATTATTTTTATAATTCTTTTAGATTAATATTATTTAAATAAAATTATCTTATTTACTATAAGATATACGATAGCATATTTCTATTTGATTCCCCTAGCTTCCCCCTGTATATAGTACCGATCAAAATGAAAGAGCTCCATCCAAAAATATGAGTTGCATAACATTGATTCTCCATTATTCTGCAGGAGATATCCTAATTGCAGAATGACATATTATTCTGCAGAAGATATCCTAATTGCAGAATGACATGTTATGCAGCTCTTCTTCATAATTTTGCCTTTGTTTAATGCTTAATAAAAATGTCATAAAGATAAAAATATATAAATGCAGTCTGAATGACATTAAGTTTATCATCATGAATGACATTCAAAATGAAATACATCCTTGATTTTAGTTTCCCCTCTTTCACGAAGTGAAGATGTTGCTGAGCTCAACTCAATATTCTAGCTTTAGAACATAACTCAGCAATTTTAGAGATGAACAACTATTGCCAGCTATTCTCAACATTATTATGACATAGAGTTCCAACCATTTAGTCATTTAAGAGATGTTTGATTGGAAAAAGTGAAGATCTAAAATAGGAATCAGAATAGATACTCTCATTTCAACTATTTGATTGGAAAGAATCCTATTTCGATTTTGATTCAAGAATAAAATGAAAATGACTCAATCTATATAGAACTCAATCCCCACTCTTCTCTACGGATTCAATTTTAAATTTCAATTTTGATTTCGATCACAGACCAAATGCTTGAAAATTTGACCATTCCAATTCCAAACCATCCCAATTCTCATTCCTATTCTGATTCCGGTTGCGAACTAAACACCCCCTTAATGGAGTGACCAGGTATCAATGTATGTATCAAACAAAGGAGGTGTTTGGTTTGCAACTCAAATTAAAATAAGAATGGAAATCGAAATAGTTTGAAATCAAAATTGGAATGGCCAAATCCCTGAAGTGTTTGGTTCATGATCGAAATCAGAATCAGAATGAAAATTTAAATTCGTAAAAGAGAATAGAGATTGAATTCTATATACATTGAGCCATTCCTATTCCACTTCGAAATCAAAATGAAACTTATTCCAACCAGAATCATCCATTTCGATTCCGATTCCAGACCCCCACTTCTTCCAACCAAACATCTCCAAAAAATATGCCAAGGAGCATTGCTTAAGGTGGCCAATGATATTGGTATGCAATAATGGACTACCGAAAAGTTGACTCATTTTATATCTCCTTCCTAAAAATAGTAGTTGTCAGTGACATCGCATTCAAACTATGCTTCACCGAGACTATGGTTGAAGATGAACCATAAGAATCTAATCTGATCCAAGAGGAGCTGATCTTGTAAAAACTTACTAATCTAATGAAAATTTAGACTTAGCTGACCAGTCACAAACCTCCTGTATTTCGTAAATGAAAATGGCTCAACCGACAGGTACCACATCCGAAAGCCATGATAAGCTGCTCTATCAAATCTCAAAATATTCTACCAAGAGGTACACATCATGGCTCCAAACAGATATCATATCAATACCAATATCAGCAACATTTTCATACAAAGAACTCATTCCTGACCTTTATTCATTGCCCAACATGGCCGCTACGTGTATTGATAATTGGTCACTATTTCTGAATCTTAGACATGACAAAGTTCAGTTTATTGTGATTGCACCTTCACAGCCTTGATACCCTAATCTTTTGCTTAAGCAAAGGCTGAATGTATTCATGGTATCCATCAGGCACAACCGAGTCATTAAGTGGGTCCTTCCAAGCCTCCTCATAGAGGTTCGGATACACATTCCCATCATAGCGACCGAGAACAGACCCCAAGTAGTGATCGGTGTAGTTGAATGCATCAACAAGTGCAATAGCATTAGGACGGATCTGCAAGGCACCATGACTTCGTACTTAATATATTTCTCAAGGAAAAATTCCAAGAACAATTTGGAAAACTTTTGCAAAATTACTAAGCTGACCTGGGAATAAAGAGACCGAAGCTGATCATTAGCTAGGGAAGCTTGCTTGGGTGTGATGCACCCAGTTACAAGGAAATCACCGACATGCTTGTGAAGCACAGAGAGTGCATAGATGTTGCAGAGAATCTGTAGTTGTTCTCTGACTCCAGGACCTGGCATGTCTTGTTGGACCTTCTCAATGAACCTGAAATAGATATATAGCTATGAAATAACAGGCATTATAACTTGATGTTGACAGCAAGATAGAAGAACCAGTAGAGGCATAGTTTTCTTTAATGCTTGACCTACCAGTTCCATGGTGCTTGCTAAAACTACGTATAGCATTAACCCCAAGCCACTCAATTATTGGGGCTTTTGAAGGCCCTTGTTACCAAATTAAGCCCACCTTGATCTTGTTGAAAAAATAGATTTCCAACTATATCTATACTATTTGTATTAAGCAAGGTTCGGGCATGTTGTACCATACTAGTACCGAATTGGTACAGGGGATATTCTGAGTCTCAATATGCTGAACTAACTACTGTACCTAGTGTATAATGGGAATG
The DNA here is from genome assembly GCF_000442705.2 of Elaeis guineensis. NCBI lineage: Eukaryota > Viridiplantae > Streptophyta > Magnoliopsida > Arecales > Arecaceae > Elaeis > Elaeis guineensis. Next base: position 34,057,220 of record NC_026008.2, read on the forward strand.
GGATCTTCTGCGGTACTCAAAAAGTACCGTAGGGTACTGTGCATATATTAGGACATCCATAAAAAAAGAGACGGTTATGTGATGTTTATCCAAACCGTTCAAATATCCTTGGAATTTATCCATTCCTCTTTTCTTAGTATTTTAACATGCGCGTGCCCACCCATCTTTTGATGGACGTTCCCCAAGCATGCACAACAGATGAACATTCCCCAAGCATGCACAGCACCCTGCGGTACTTGTAAAGTACCGCAGAGGATCCGTTCCTATACTAATGCTGTATCAGCATGGAACCTATGGGGTCCGGTACCAAGATTGCGAACACCTTAGTATTAGGTCCTTGGAAGAGGTGGAGAAAACACTTACTTTGATACAATAATCAATTGGCAGTGTGCAACTGCAGCTTCCAATAAATCAGCAGAGAGTTCAGAAAAACCTGCATATATTAAATGATGCCAGTAAAAGAATGTGAAATTGTAGTATGGACAACTGGAAAATGAAGAGCCATGTAACTATTGCATGTGCTCATATTCAGGATTTTCTATTGTAGGTCATAGTTGAGACTTAAGACAGTGGGGAAAAAAGCAACATCCGACAGAGAAGTAGGAAACTAGCTATTTATTTCTCCAATGGAAAAAACATGATACAAGGGAAATGTTAAATTCTAGTTATCCCTATGTCTTGCTAGATTCTACTACCCTGTATCAAGCAACTTCACCGAAGATGCTGGGAACACCACATGCATGTGCAATAAACAAACCCCAATATCTTGTACTGTTTTTTGACACCATTATTCATTATTAACTCTAAGGCCCATGTAATGGCATAAAATATTAAAGAATGAAAACTGACTGAAATTTAGATTTGACCAGAAAATTCAAAAGCATAGAGAATGTAACGACCTTCTTCGGGGCTTGCTGCCTTGCTAATATTTTGGGCACAATTTACAGCTAGCCTAACGGCTCTAGCTTCAAATGCTTCCAGTATGATGGAAGGCTTCAGCCAGTCCTCAGCTGCACAACAAGACAGCAGGATTAAAGGATAAAAAGTGCTATTAGGTGTAACTTAAGGAACGACAAAACAAAATCTGGACAAAAAGTAGTCATCTACACTATTTCACAAGCAATTGACATCTCAAACTCCCAATGCACTTATATTTACGAATAAATTTCTTAGATTTAATTATATCAGAACATGTAAAATTTTGCAACAAGATCTACCTCCACGAACGTCACATTTGCACTGCATTAAGTGCTGTGCTCTCCCCATATATGCTGTGGCCCCCACAGGCTGTTTCCCTGACCCGAGACGAGAGACGGTCTTCATAAGAAACCTTGCAACCTATTAATCATCAAAAGGATCAGTTCAGATTGTATTGGCTGAAAGCTAAGGAGAAAACAAGAGTTGTAAACCAACAAATTGTTTGTAGCTCAGAAGCTCTCAGAAGGAAATAGAAGGGTCACTAAACATCCATAATTTTCCATGGACTTTCTTATGTATCATTTTTATAAAGGAAGTAGCCCGCTTGTGCAGTCATTTGAAAATGTGGGGCACACTTTTATTAAAATCACATGAGCCATTATCTGAATCTTGCATTCTGGAACAAAACAGCCATAGACTAGCTGGATCTAATCCTTCGGTCAGGACCTGTTAGTATCATGAGGTCTAAATTTGTATTATAATTTGTGATTTTGTGCAATCCTTTGGGTCATAAGATCCAACTAATGCTCATGTTATTTACGTGTTAAACCATGCAGAAATCCATTTTTGCATAATTACTTGATGGCATGGCTTTATAGTTACCTATTTATCACTGATAAGCCTCAAACTAAAGCATGTAAAATTAGAAAGTCCATTAGAGTTTTAACTTCTAATAAGTAAGTTTGTGGTTCTTAGAGCAAAAAAACAGACAAATTTTCTTAGTTTTATGTCCATCTGTTATTTTTTAAAAAAAAATAAAAAAATAAAAATTCCACCTAAAACATAACTGAATTGGTAGGTTGTTGAAAATATCTTGAATAATCAGATGTGATGTTTATTTCATTAGACATGATAGATATGGGCATGTGAGGGTGGGAAATAACTTTTTATATGTATGCCCTTTCATTCTTAATTCACATTTCTTTTGTATTCCTAAAAATTTTCAAAAGAAGTCAGATAGTATCTTATGATCCATAATCCAATCTACAATTTGATCCAATCTAAATCCCTTTATGATTGATGATTTCAACCCTAATTCTGACAACATAAGAGGCACTCATTGTGTAAATTCAACTGAATGGTGGTAGACCAAAATTATCCACAGATGACTCTAGAAAAAAGTTCCAATAACATTTGACTCAAAAATTATATGAAGAATATATCCCATATGGATGATCTGATCCACAAGGACCATGATTGGGAATTCTTCGATTGTCTTCTCCTAGGTAGAAGAGAAACATGATCAAATTGAATTTGGGATATCTATTTGAAATCTGAGGGAAAAACTTGATTTGTTATCTTATGTTTGCTTTTTGTGAAAAAGGACCAATTGAAGGGAGGTTTCCTTCAAAAAATTAGGAGCTGAGGTAACTATTCAATCAAACGATATGGAGCACATTTCCCATCTCTTCTCATGAAACAAGTAGGGTGTTTCTTTGCAAAACTATGCTCAATTCATATGTAACAATTCCTCCAATATCTCTTCATTATTTGGGGGAAGAATCAACATGAATCGCATTTTTTGAGGAATGCATCAAGATGGGAATTTGATTGGTTAGATAATGTGTGGTTGGTAAACAAGAACCAGTTTTTTAGCAAGGTACAGAATGTATTGTCAAATATCCACAAGATCTATTTTCATTCAAATAAGGGATTCAGGCCAGATGAAAGGATCTTTTGATCATGGACTAAGTATGGAGTTTGTTTATTGGAAGATATGTTGCTATGAGAATATAGGTCTCAAGGGTAGGCAAAATTTTAGTATATTTCGTGTGTGTGTGTGTGTGTGTGTTTAAGTCTTCAACACTGCAAGAATATACATTTCTAGGGTGGCTACAAGAATATGCATGCATATTCAAGTTAAGGATTTGAGAAAGCTGATGATCGTAAGGGCTATAGTTCTTGAAGAGACAAATAAAAACATATTTTTCATGTGAGTCTTCAATAGATCGGACAAGCCCTTGATGATGTCAATGAAAAAAAGACCTCAACAATTTTTAGGTAATTATCCCACATCATATTTTCATCAGTGAAAATAAATGCATATGTTATATACTTATACTGATCATCAAGTATGAGGAGAGAAATGATGTCAAATTAAGTTGAAAAGGCAAAAAGAGCATAAATAATCCCGAAAAGTCGAAGTCAGTCTTTTTTGATTAATTGAAAATGAGTCATAATCACCATGGTTATCAGCCAAAAAGATTAGTATTTACTTCATAAATTAGTGCGTTCTTCGGTATCATCTACCTATCTAACAACAATCCTCCCCCCTTATCCAGGCTTATGACTAACACTGACAAAGAAATTGTATTTTGTAGAAACAATAGGCAAGATGAGGTATGACTTGTCAGTTGAAGGTTTATGATTATTTTGAAAAGTATATGAGATCCAAGTATCATCAATGAAACAAGTTAGGCTACCTAAAACTTAGTAACCTCATCACAATATGTTCTGTCCCTTTTTTGCTAAGTCAGTCGCACTCAACCTTAAAAGATCAACTTCTCTTAGTGCATAACATTGTGATAGCAAGGTTTCAAGTATTGGTGCTGGTGGGAATGCTGGTCGCTGGTCCACACAGCACATGTCGAGCCATCCCACTACAAAACAAATATTAAAAAGACTCAAAATTAAAAAAAAAAATCCTTTCAACTTAGAATAAAAAAATAAAGGGTGTCATGCCGACCCTGCAGCAATGCCAATATTGGTCTGGCATGTTATGTCCTGGCCAACACCAAACCAGCACAGGCCACTACTTGAAGAGATGATTATGGTCATTTGATAAGATAATCACAGAATTGGACTACCATCCATAAAATAAACATCAGTACCATGATTGCAAAGGATCAACTCTTTATGTAGCATAAAATTAGGAAGGTTGATCTTTACCCCTTGGACTTATAGTATCCTTGCCCATTGTTTTTCTGTCTCAGAGAAAGGAAAAAAATAAGAAAGTCTAGGGTACAGAATCTTAGCTGACTATTATCTTATAAAAATCATGTAACCTTTTAAAACAGAGTAAAGCAATCACATCAAGTATATGAATTGTTCAAATATGAAAACTCTAATAAAAAAGAAAATAATACGCTAACCTGCAAAAGTAAAACAACATTATCTCCTTCATAAGTGCAGGCAGGAACATATACTGCAAACAACTCAGGAAGCCCACTGCTACACAAATAACCATGACCACCACATAGTTTTCGGCATTCTTCAATGCCATCCTGCAGTAAAAATAAAAAGATTAAGATACATATCTGGGACCAAGAAAATACATGGAACCAGACAGAAGTTAAGCAGATAAATACAGTGCAGAAAGCAGAGGATGAATCAGAATAAGCAAAGTGGTTCTAACTTCATCAAGTGAGCATATAACAATGGTAATTTCTGTTTGTGTGGTTTTTTAGCTTCGAGATAATAAAGTTTTTATATGCAACTTGACTTTTTTCCTCTTCATTAAATCTCTTTCCAACTCTACAGAAACCACATGGTAGAACTTGCTCCCCTGTTGTGTGAGCAACTCAGGCCCTTTTGTTAAAATAGATTGACAACAATATGTGTTTTATGTCTCATGACAAGCTCTTCTCTTGTTCAATGTTGCCCTGGTCAAGAATGCAATACCATTTGATAGTCTTGACATCAAGTTGACCAACTGTAAAAAGGAAATCTTAAACTCTAAGGCACATATCATTATCCATAGTTGAACCTTTTATATTCGGATTGATTAGCAGGAGCTCTAAATCTTAACAAGCTACTTTAGACTAACATGGATGCACCATCATCATTCACCAGTCTGTGGTTGTTCCTATATCTTATTTTCTGGTATTTGAAAATTTATTTAGATATCTTCGCTGATCATCTTGAGCCATGTATGCACTACAACCATCATTGATACAGTGAAACATCATTTAATCTGCACATGCACACAAGAGACCCATGACAGAAGGTAATTGTAACCTCCCATTTGTTGGTCCTTGCAGAATGCTCATAGGAAAGCTATATACTTATTCTTCCTTGCTATTTATACACCCATCCGTGCAATTAATTGCATGGCATCCAAAGAACTGTTATTTATAAGGCACTTTAGTCTTGAGCAAAGACCATTTCTTTGTCTTCTGCTTTCTCTCGAGAAAATAAGATAGAGGTAGCTTATCTAATTCTTAACACACCACAAGACAAGACAGTAGTAAGCCCAATGACAAAGTGATAAATCTGATATATATTATCAGTGTTGTGGTTTTGCATTTGATGGTGGACATCTTTCTATCGCACCTATTACACTTCAGATTTTGGAAGAATCAGTGAACTGGAGCTTTTGCATCCAAAGCAGGTCCGGTGAAGATTATGGAATAATATGATAACTATGTTGGAGATCAGTTTGTTGGGACTTCAGTTTATAGCATACCATATGTTTAGCATGTGGTGTTGGTCACATTCCACTTCAAGATTTCACTGTATCAAACTTTCGATGTTTTTTAAAATGCTAACACGCAACAAGATTTGTAAACTACTTTTGAGAAAAGGACAAAAAAAGTGTTGCATGGGCACAAATATAAGAATCGAATCTGGATACATGCATATAGCAAGGAAAAACAAGTAGTGTGTATATATAAGGATAACTACTTTAAAATTGCTATTTATGTTGTTTGTTAATATATATATATATATGTGTGTGTGTGTGTGTGTGTGTGTGTGCTTGCGTGCTTGCGTGTTTATGTGTGTGTGTGTGTGTGTGTGTGTGTAAATGCTCCTCATTCAAACTTCCCAATTAGCTTAAGGGCAAAAGGAAAATAATATTTTGCAAAGTTGCATCAATATGCACATCCTTGATCAATATCTAAAATGGACAAATACTCACTTTTAATATCAAAATAGAGAATCAAACTCATTATTGGAAGAGTTCAACTCTCCTGTAATCTTTAAATATAGCTACAGAAGAACTTCATAAGTATCCGAGTGTCTAATACGTATCTAACTCGATTGTGTATTTGACACAGAATTTTGGAGCTGGATGCAAGTGTCCAAGTAACACAGGACAAAAAACATTTTCCTATTACTTGTTCATGTTATTGAAAAAACAATCTAACCATGATCTGATGCACAATATAATTTTAGTTGAAAACATCTTTAACAAGAAAAAAGGAGACGCTTAAAAAGCCAAAAGAAAAAGAGAAAACTAGAAGCATGATAGTTTAGCCATGTTCCCATCCATCATAACATGATACTAAATAGTTTTAGGCCTCAGAATTCAAATCCAATAACAGGCCCTTGATTTTGAGGACCAACTTAAAGTGTAAATCGCTTCAAGCATCACCATATGGTTATAATTAATCTCATCCTTAGGGACTTCATGGCACATTCAGTTTGCATGTAAGAGGCCCTCACATTTTTGTTATGAGTTTTTGAAGACAAAGGCAAAGCGATATGCTTTTTTTCCCATTTCAACCATCTAGGTGAATGTACTGGTAAATTGAGTGGAAATTAACCATGGAGCTGAGGGTTGGAAAAGGTAAAAATTATAATCAAGATCCCAACATATAATGAACCTGAATTAAATGATCAATATCACATTGGGACTATTAAAGCAAGTTGCTGGATTTAGCAGGAAACCAATTAAGGAGAACAGGTCAACATTTTCAGTCATGACCAGTAATAAGATATACCCAATCCGAGTCAATGTTCTATGCTTATAAACTTAGAGCAGTCTAATGAAGAAACATGATGATTTGAAATTTTGCATGGATAATCCATTAAGTAACTCAGGGCTAAACACGTTGCTGATAGCTCCCCCCACAGCCCCAACACCAGTGAGGGCCAAACATGTCATCAATGAATATTCTAAGGTCCAATAAGTGAGAATCAAGGTTTTGCAAACAACAAATAATTCACTAAATTAACAATTCTTCCATCACATTAAAGAATTATATATTAACAATAGATTTCTTGCAAAGAAATTGAAACACTGTTATTCAAAGAAGGTTGATTTTTCTACCCAAAGAAAAGAGCTGATCTTTACCTCATATGTTCGAAAACCCCACCACCCTCTTAAAAATTTATGTTTTACCATAATAATCATCAACTCCATTCAATTCCATGATAACAACTAACAATACCATCATAGTACTGATTTCTACATTTTACAGCTTGTAGAGAAAAACCTAAAAAGCCCTTCGAAAGTCATGAAGTTTTCTGGTTTTCAAATAATTTTGTTCTTTGCACAGTTAGAAATGTTAACCAACAGCAGATAATGAGACCAAGTTCATGGAAAAAGCTTATATGATTGCTTGAAGATTCTATGGACCTAACAGAATTGCAATACTAGGGAAATGAAACTGATTCGGGCTGCTTAATTAATAAAACATGACAAGAATAACCCTTGGAGTACAGAATAAAAATGATGGAACATCGGATGCATTTTATTGGTCTAAGATAGACTAGTATAAAGTTATACCCTTTTGCGAGATTGCTAAGCGTAAAGGGTAAATGAATTTATCTCTTCATAAAAAGAAAATATCTTGTTGATATTCATAAGTTACTCAAATATATGAGGAAAAATATCTAATAAACTATCCCAAAGACCTCAAGTCTAGCCACTCTAAGGAACCACATGCAAACGGCTATAGATTTCCCAACAAACTAAATGTTCTTAAAATTTTTAAAGCAAGATCAGAAACCGATAGATTACCTAATGGTGTAAATTAAAAATAATCTCTTGTTTTGAGGAAAAATTAGAAATAATCTCTGTCAAACTGAAACTGAGGTTTGAAACTGAAAGAGGTGGGAATCAAAAGCAGCATGAATGTTAGCTACATATAGTAAATGAGTTACGCACAGCTGTGGCAGAGGTCGTCAAAGATTTCAAACCAGCAGTGCATGCATGCGCCTCGGGCAATGTTGAGAAATCATTAGCTTGTAGTCTCCGAGTGACATCTGCATATAGCCATTTCAACCACTCACCCACAAATCTAAAAGCATAAGCTGAAGCCAGCAATGGGAAGAGCCTGCTTTGCTGAGTTTTGTAATCAATGACCTATACAATAAAGAAAGTCACGATATAAAAGCCCAATAGTATGATTCTTGTATTAGAAATTTAATGCAGATTACCAAACAACAACATTACCAATCAGAAACAAGGATCTAACAAGAATTAAATAGCTCAGGTCCACATTTTCCTTTCTTGGCCCTATTGATTAATCATAGTTACTTGGCATTCATCTAGTTGGTCCTCTCTCTTATAATTTGTCCATTGGAAACCAATGATTATTTACATAAATTACACCCACATATTTATGATTAAGTCCCTTATTCACCTCATACTTACCAATTTACTTAAAGCAAAGCTTTATATTCATAACAATTATATTTGTTTATTCTAAATTTACGTAACTCCAAGACCATTGTTTTCTTTTCATGGACATCTACTTTCATAAATCAGGGAGGATGAGCTGGAACTAGTGCATTCAATCCCACATGCCAGAGCTTATTATATAACTAAACCACACATCTAGCTTTGATTTTGCTTGTTTTATACTCTAGAGAGGCCCACCACTTTGAAGACAGAGCCAGTCATTTTCTGTCTAAACATGGTTTAGAAGATGAAGTGCCCTCAACATGCTACATGCAACAAGGGTGTACATTATGAATAAAAGGAGAACAAAAATGATTTCAGTTCACCTCCCTCATTACCTCTTTCTCCCTTCTAGACCCCCCCCCCCACAATTTTTTTTAATATACTTCTATTAAAGCCTAATATACATCTTCTGTATAGATCCTGAACCATAATCAATCCTACTTCCCCCCACCCTCTCCCCAACATGCTCTCGTTCCTTTATGTTATGAATCCACCTCTTTTCTTTGTTCTTGCCATTACTATTAGTTTTTAAACATTATTTAGCAATTTAATACTCTTCTACATCAGATTTGATAACATATGTGAGCTTAAACTTAATTGTTTCTAGCAGGACTAGTAAGAATCCTCCCATCCATTTCTTAAATTAGATCTTCTTATAATTCTCAAGAAATCCTAACCATGTTAGAAGTCTTCAGTTCCTTCTCTTTTCTCTTTTCAGGGAGAAAAAACCAGTGCCTACCTACAAAAAAGAAATCTGCACAGAACATGATCCAGCAACCATGTCTCTAACCCATAGCCTACAATCCTTGAATATCCTCACATCTCCTTTCAAAGCCTTCTGCGACCAAAGATACTATGTGATAAGTTCTAAATGGGAAAAATCTTTTGTGAGAAACAATTTTTCTCCTTATGCTATTTCTCTTTCTGCTCTGTCCTCGAAAACCCAGCCTAACTAATCAACCCATGTCATGATACACTAGTGCTTTAAAAAAAGCAAGAAAACACAAACAATATAAAACAACTAAAAGTTTAGGAAAGCAATAAAACACAAATAATATAAAACAGCTAAAAGTTTGATATATGGTGATTGCAGAAATCCTATTTCCAGAGAGCAGCCTCAGTCTGCTAGCTCAGATTTTTGAAACATGAGGGCTTTTTGAGTTTTCTTATTAGTTAAAGCCATTTACGTAATTTGATGAAATCAATTTAATGCTGCAAGATGGTGGATGTTCAGTTACTGGTCATGAAGATTAGACAGCAATTAGATGGTTCTAGCCTTCTAGGTCAATAAATTCACCTTTTGGACTAAGAAAAAGAAGGTATCTGAAGTCTGAACATATGGATTTTGATTCAACTTTAAGCAGATGGCTACTACAGATTTTGCTTTATAAAATTTTGAAGCCCTCTTTAAGCTTTATCCTCTATTTGGTTGGGATCGTGAGGGGATGGATGGATAGGATTGGAAGGATAGATGGCCTCCATCCACCGTTTGGTTCAAAAAGTTACAGGAAGGATGGATGAAAAAGGAGGATTGTCTATCCACCCTACCCCACCATTTTGCATCCTCCCAAATTGGGAGGATGAAGAAAGGATGGATGGAGCATTGAAAGACGGACTTTTGCATTGACAAAATTATCTTTCATTAATTTTTTTTGATAAAAATATAATACTTCTTCATTTTTTCATTCATATTATTTATATATTTTTTTATATATACTGTTAATCATATACTATTAAATTTTATTAGTCATTATTTTAATTTTAGTATAATTTTCACAATTATAATTAAATAATTAGATTATCTTCTATTTCTCTATTTATATTGACTATTTGTATAATATTAATTAAGTATTTAAACTAAATTATAAATTAATTATTTATTTATATAATTAATTTATTGATAATTAATTTATAAAATCATATATAAATTAAATATTTATATAATTACAAATTATAAAGATTTTAAGTTTATACATTGTTTACTTCTTTAGTATAAATAAGTATTATAAATTGATAATAATATTATTTTTATTAAAAAATAGTTTTATAAAATATCATACACATATCATCCATCCTCTCTCTCATTCCTTCTATATCAAACAGAGGGAATCATTTTCATCTATCCTTCCATATTTCACCAAACATACGAGAGGATGGATAGATTTTTCATTCATCTATCCTTCTTCCTCCATCCATTCTTTCTTCAATCCATCCCTCGTATCAAATAGAGGGTTAGTGTAGGGTTTATTTTCGCAGATCATGCATGGCGTAATGGAGGCCTCGTGCACGAGCCTCCTACCATTATGAGGTCTAAGGAGGCTCAGATAGACATGGGCATTGGGCGGGGCCACATATTATACGACCTGGCTCGACACGAAGCATGGCCCACTTGCTACAGTAATGGGCCATGCTAGGCATAGCATATATAAAAGGGTCAAACTGGGCTAGGGTTTTGCAACCTAGGGCTTAGGTCCAGCATGGCCCATAAGGGCCTGGATTGGCAAGATCGGCGGGCTAGGCACGACCCAGCTACGTGCCAACCCAACCCCCTTAAGATGGGCCGTGCCTTGGCACGAGCCATTTATATCCGTTATGGGCTCCTAATTATGGTTTTCGTGCGAAACAAGATTCTCATTATATTTCTAAATCATTTGATCCTTTTAATAATTCTAAAAATAGAGTTCTTCCCATGCTTTTAATTTTGAAGAAATTTATCATTCATTGATTTTTTTTCAATTTTTTTTCTTTATTTTTTAAATTTTAACATGAATTAATATTATGAGTATTAATGCATTGAAAATGCAATTTTCTCATTTTATATCTTCTATCTCTTATATATTTTTATTACTTAATATTTTTTTATTTTTTATATTTTAAATTTTTTTAAAAAAAAGCCCGTTAGGCCCACGGGCCTAACGGACCAATGAGCCCTGCCTGGCATGGCCCACCACGCCTAGGCCCAGCGTCGTGCCTGGCACGGCCCGTTTACTACATGGGCCGTGCCAGGCACGGCCCGTTAAACCTTCGGCCCGATAGGCCTGGGTCGTGCCGTACCAGGCATGGCCCATTGCCCATCTCTAGGCTCATATGTGCACAGCCTTACCCCCATGTGCAGAGAGGCTCTTTCTGTGTTTTGCGATTCTTACCACCAGATCGCAATGGTGAGCAACCTTACTATCATGCAAAGACTTACCCTTGCAAATCATGTAAGGGATGTCACTACAAATAAAAAAAAAATTACTCCTCTCGAAACCCCATGTGAAGCGTAACTTTATATCTACAACCAGTTACAGTTCAAATAGAAACTTGATTGGAGATAGTTGTAGTTTAAAATTCTGGACATGTTGAAAGATACAATGGTCAGATGCAGCTACACTTTCCACTTTTCTTTATAGTTCAGTATGTTCTATCTGCTAATCATTGTACCATGATATAATCTACAGAAGACAATGGCACACGACTCGCTAGACCAACTGCAAATCAATGAGGAAGCAATGGGACATTGTTTGTTGTTTATGGTTATCATGCAGTGCTTTTACATATCCTCGCTTTGCCTCATGCATGTGTAAACCTACGAGTCATTCCTTTACAATAAGGGCTTCTAGGTAATTCTATCATAAAGAGTATTTACACATATAATCAAAATGTAATTAAGATAAACTCTGGTTCTATCTGTAACAAAAAAAATGCTCCCTTTAATGCACACCTTTCTATACACGACACTCCTCTTCTAGGCATTTTTTCTACTATTTGTTTCTATTTTTGCTATAATTATAAGGGTTTTGTAATTAAACATTTCTTTAGAGTTTTATGATTTTGTAAGTCATGTCTCCTGAAATTGAAAAGCAGGACTTGAAAGTTACTGCCAGAGCTTTCCAGCAGAAACAACCAATTATCTTCCATGACACATTCAAAAAATATCATTTTCAGTGAACATAATGTGTTAGAAACTTTTCAAAAAACAAAGAATCAGATTCTGAGGGATTCCATGATCCATCAGGCATGGAATAAAAGTCTAGTCAAGGCAAAATAAATGTATGAGACGCAAGGTTTTATCTAGAAATTTTCAAAGGAGAGCAGAACACCAATTCATTTCCTAGGAGATATACAAATAAAGGGTAATGCATGAAGTCCAGAAGGACAATGTCAAAGGACAAATTATATTTTATATAACTAAGTCCATAAACTTCTTGATAAAGCATTAACTTGTATGGAAACTTCCAAGGAGCTAATACCTGAGTCTCTGGACCACCATCCTGTGAACCAAATTGTCTGCGGACAGCACTATACCTTACTGCAATACAGACAGCTCGAGACAATGCCTTAGAAGCATCTGACACAATGGTTTGACGCACATACACCATTGTCCCATAAAGTAGCTGCCGTGGAACATCAGATTGCAGATATTTTCCCTCCCTTGTAACCTGTGAAACCCTGCAGCATTTGTTGAATATGTAAGCCCAGATTTTCTTTTCTTCTTTAAAGTCAAGTAGCAAGTTATGACATCTGTAGTTTTAGAGCACTTGGACAGTGGTAGCTCAGTAAAATAGTCTCTGTAGTTTTAGAGCACTCAGACAGTGGTAGCTCAGTAAAATACTAAAGGAGCTACAGAGAAGATTTACAAGAGGCCGCTTGTTGCACTTTAAACAGTATTCAAATTACAATAATGCCAATGAAAACCTTCTACAGGACAATGCCTACAAGATAGGTACAGGACAAACTGTTCAGTGCAGTTCCAAGTATATGCAGCTTACAATTCAGATGCAATAATATAAAAACTTCTTAAATTACAAACACACTAAAATCAGGTTTCAAATTACAGCATAATAGGGGATTCTGCATTTTCAGTCTTAGGAGATGATATAGTAATGAGATTGATCCAAGATTTTGCTTGCATCTTTTCCAGTTGACTTACATAACTCATGTCTCTATATGATCTCTATTTATAGCCTGGTCCACGTCCATAATCTATTCAGTCTCCATGGACAGTTTATCTTAACACCAAGGTCACCGAGCCTAGCTATTAATGAATGATGTCAGTGGGAGAAAAGAACATAGGAGCGTTAAAGCATAATATCATTGTTGTCGGAACATCACGTAGACCAAAAGGTATGAGTAGCAACTCACACTGGCATTCCTTAGTACTGAATGTTGCCTTCCTTACATTGACTAGTGTTATGGGAATTTGATGATAAGATGCGAACTACTCTTTTGTCTTCGTAATAACTAGTGGGACAATTTTCAACATATTACATGCCTATAATGTTTCTACAGCTTCTTTAGTTTCCATTAATACAAATCAAACTTCCAAAACATCTAAGATCACTTTAATAAGATCTCAGACAGTGGAGGAGGTCAGATTGCTAAGCAGCAGTCAGTATTGAAATTATTCAGAAAGCCAAATGTCTATAAACAAATCTCAATCTTTTCCTCCAATTAGTCAAACTTTTACATGGATAATCTTCCCACTTTTTCACATATTGAGTTTACAATTAGATTAAAGAGTACATGTATACAGGATTGAAGAAATTCGGATTCCGAGTCGAACTTATAAAATCATGACTATGTTACAACACCAAAAACATTAAAGAAAAGGATATAAATATATCAAAAGGCAAAATAAGAAAGGAAGAGGCTAAACAAACCTCATCAACATTTGATTTCTTGCTATGCGCACGTGATCAAATCGTAGAACGCCATTATCCATTGTGTTGTATGCACCATTTCCAAATTTTGTTCCAATATCACCAATGGTGATCCCAGGAAGAGGTGAGTGATCATCCAAACTTCGTAACTGGACTATGAAACCTGGGCAGTAAAGACTTTTCAGACAATGAATAAAGAAAACCAACTTGAACATCATCTTGCAAACAAGATGTGAGCAACATACCATTTATGCCATGGTCCTTTCCATCCGTGATCAAACGAGCATAAACAACTGCATGTGTAGAAATTTTTCCCAAACCACCAGGCCACCACTGCTCATGCAATGATATATATGAACATCAGAAGGTATAGCAAGAATGTCCATTTCATGAGCAGCATCAAGCCATTATCATGGACTAGCATAAACATATGCTTTTCCAAATCCAATTGGAAAACAAGAAGAGATAAGTATTGGGGCAAGAAATCTTTTAAGCACCATTAAAGTAGATCAAAAGGAAACACACATGGAACTCCTAGGAAGATTAGTATAAGACCAAAAAGGTCTTATTACAACTACCACTTACCTTGCTTGAAGTTAGAGTAGGACTGTGAATGATAAATTCATCAGTTTTGGGATCAAATGTTGCAGTTGTTTCAAGGCCTTGGACATTTGAACCATGACCAAGTTCAGTCTGTGCATAGCAGCCAATTATTTGCATTTTATAGGCCAGAGGTAACCACTTCTTCTGTTGTTCATCAGTTCCTTGTCCTTTTATAGCTGGAACAAACATGCCCTGTAAAGAAATTTACAAAGATGTAAGTCAGCTAACAGAGGATTGACCATCAGTACATATATGCCTGCTTGTGAGAATTACCAAGATCCTGTAAGTAAAAACAATCACAAATACAAATGAATCAAAGGGTAACATATAAGTTGACCTCCAACAAAATAAATTTAGGAAATTCTAACAAAATATAGAGGTTTGTCAAACATCATGTGACAGCATGACATTTCTCATTAATTAACATCATTATGCATAAGTGAGGCTGCTGAATTTTTATTTTTATTCTTTTCCTTTTTTAATTATTCCTCATAAAAGGTTCTATAGAAGTATCCTAATCCTCTAAAGTATAGAAGTCTTGGGACTCTCACAGAATGTCAGCAGGTGGCAGCCAAGTTTTATGAGAAATAATATTTATTCTCTTATCTCCTTCCATCTATTTTCTTGGATTTTCTTCAGGTAGGTTGAGGACTCACATGTTATGGTTCATTGAAGTAACCTATGGATTAACAATAAATCTCGAAGCTACAATCATCCATTTGGTCCACATTATGATATGAGAAGATCTACCATGGAGAAGACCTCGAGTCTAAATCACATCACATAATAGTCCAATGACCCTAAGACCAAGCAAAAGAACAAAAGACCAAGTAAAAATTAATGACCCAAGAAAAGGGATCCCAGTGATTAATAGATATGTTTGGACACATGGACCATCATGTGACCAGCAGAAAGGGTTAAAAGTAAAACCTCAACAAAGACAGTACACATCAAATAAATCCAAAGCTTCCTAAGAACAAGCACGTAGAGAGAAATGGCTGCCAACATATAATACAAAAGATTCCATATGCTTTTGTGATTAACTCTACAACAACCGATAATCTTTATCCAATCTAGATAGAGTCAACCTTATGGATCAATGCATAATCTATCAAAGTGAGAACAAGCTGCAACCAGTTCTTAACCAGACCAACCCACTAAAGTGTCAGTACATTCTGGCAAAAGTAACTTTAAGCAAGAGGGTTTGCCATGTAAACCTAAAAGATGGGTTGCAAAATTAATACGCGTACCTAATTGGTTTCACAAGCTCATGCAACCAGAGCAGCCTTCCAAAATTCACCTATACTTAGATCGAAGAATCAAGAAATTGCAGCTCCTGATGATACTTGATGGCATACAAAAGGCTCAATGTTTGATTTCCTTATTATGTCATACACAAGCATTTCTTCTTTTCCATAAAGCTCATGATATATTGTTAAGTAGCAATTTTGTCAGATCTGCCCTAGATTCAAGGAACATTACAGGAGCACCTATCAATAAGATCCACCATAGACATTGAAGATAACACAAAGAGCTCAAGCGAGAATGTTCCACCGCCTATGATTAATGACAAAAAGAAGAATAAACCAACAAACATTTTGAAGAACTTCACAATATTTCATAGTAGTGGTATTTCACTTTCCTTATCTTGTTGTAGCCTAAGGGTCCAAAAAAATCATGAGTGCTCTCTAAATTTTATGAATACATTACCCAAATTTCTTCATTAAAGAAGGGGGGAAGTGAGTTACTAAGAAGCATCACAAGAAAGTAAAGTCACTCATTGTCATCTTGCTTACTCAAAACCAGAGATTCTCCTGGTCCATTGCCATAATTTGCATTGTGATGCAATGAACATCTCCAAATTGTATCATGTATGGAAAGATGACACATATCTCATAGACTCAAAGTCATTAGGCAGAGTATAATACCTAATTACAGTGTAAAGTGGTTGGTTTTAAAGCATATTAATATCTAACAAAGTATCCTAAAAATAGTAGACTATTTTAGATGGCTATAACATCAACAACTTTAGGCAATTTAACTATTGTAAGAAAATGTCTAGCTTTAACAGTATCAAAAATAAGTCATCTGTCAGTATACATATATCAACATAAATCTTCTGCAGTATTATCCACAACAGTGTTAACAAGGCATAGAGGTCCATACCCAATGCAGATCCACATAAGAAGGTTCATCCAAAAATAATCTTAACATTGATGCCTCTTCTTCTGTTACAACAAAACATTGTGCCATGAGTATATAAGGGAAGACATGTGCAGGAAAAAAAAAAAGAGAATTGATGTCACGTGAGAAGATTTAGACAGCAAAAATATTTGCAATTAATAAAGGTTAAAAAGTAAACTTCCTGGGATAATTGGATATCCTGTAACAAAAAACTTGATCAATATCATGAGCCATGGAAATAGATGGTTTTACCACCACCATTCCAGAAACATATTAGTTCTTAATGACACAAGAAATATCACAGAGAAGTTATTAGAAACCCAATGGTATAAATACATATCCACCAATAGAAGAAAACAATATAAGAATCTTCCTGAACTAGAGGAAAAAACATGAAAGCAACTCAGGTTTTGAGAATTGTGAATTGTCTTAGAGGAAATATAATTGGACTAAATGTGCAGCTACATGAACTGCCATGAAGAGCGTTGATGATAGTAGCCAAGATGGTTGACCAGTGGTCAAACACTATCCCATCCTCAAGCAATTAAACAGTTTTATATGATTAAATGGATTATTTGAACACATAATAATTGAAACAGTACCCATATTCTATTATATAACCTAGTTAACTTGTGTCTTAATTGATACAATTACAAAAATATCAAATAATCCAACTAAAAGCTATTCTAAGTTATGGTTATTGCTCGTGAAAAAGATGGCGGTGATCATGATGAAATTGAAGGAAAAGAAGAGGGAAAAAACAGCCATGCACTATTCAGCAGAACGCAATAAATAAAATGATAACAGAGTATTATTGTTTAATCATTAGGAAAAAAAACCAACTAAATGGTCAAGCTGATTAAAAAAATGACGGCTTAGATGCTAAACCGGATGTTTAAATGACCACATAGGGCAAATGACCACTCAATTTAAACTAACAGTCACTTTAACATTTATGAGATGGTTTTGATAGCCTTCTCTTCCATCTTCAACTCCTAGATGATTATCGACATAAATTTTCATAACAAACCACAAGTGGGTTGTTTTTTTAAAATCTAATTACATATAATCAACTGTACTAGAGAATTAATTACCAAAAAGGAAGGAGAGAAAAGGAAATGTTACTCAAGCATTCAAAGATCTCAACAAAATATTTGACCTTTTATATGATACTTGGTAAGCCTGTTAGCACATAATCATATTTATAAATTTCATAAAAGAAAATCTTCGAAAGAGTCTATTTGGCGGACTTTCCAAGAAGCATCTGAACTATTATAGGCAAAATAAATAAGAAATTCATGATCCACTGAATATTACACAATAAGGTACCTGTTAAAAAGGATATTAAGCATTGAATTGAGCAAGTCAGGCTACATAAATTCACTGTAGATGGTAGTATCCCAAGCATGGCTTCCAATTGAAGGGTGAATTGCCTATAAAGTACACTGATTTTGTATTATTTGAAGTTCTGAACTCTTCCAATTGATGTAATTTATTTTTTCACTCCTTAAACGTCTCGTTAGTTAAGTGTAAAAAATCTCATGGCTTTAAAAGATCATGTTGCAATTATTTGCCTTATTGTTTTTCTCCCATTATCCATTTTGCAAACAGAACATACAAATATTTACTTTTTCTTAGCAAAACAACTCATACACAACCCTACTATGCTGTTTTAGCATTTCATATAGCTTGCCAAAAAGGAAATATTTGCAAGAGAACACGTCCAGTCCCCCCTTTCTGCCAACTCCAAATTTACCTTGATCAATGGATTAACTACAAGAGCAGGAAGGTCGGTCTTAAACATAGGACATCCAGATAATGAAGGATAAAGAACAAGCCAGATTTGCCCAATCTTCTGCAACTCAACAGACCTTTTAAAAAAAAAATCCTGTTTGAGCTACTAGAACTGTCTGCTACCGAAAAAATAAAGGAACAGAAACAGACATTGATCAAACCGCAAATTACAAATATGTATCACAATAACTACATATATTAACAATCATCCATCATTAACGCATGGAAAACTACACAGAAGGGGGACCCACGTAACAAGCTAGGCTGATGATAATTTCAGAGACACATCCTAAGAATTTTTGAAAATGTTCTATGTGAGTTACTGGTGTCATACGGTAAAGAAAAGTGACTTGCTGTCAAAATGATGAAACCAGGGGAAAAAAATTATACCAGTAAGACGGAGCTCATGGACGCGCTTCCATGCGTGGGCAGCCTTTCTCAGGGTGTTTTTAAACAACTCCTTCCGCCCAAGCATCGTTCTGTTATCCTTGCGAAATACCTGGATAGCCAAAATAGTATCACTTGAGCAAGATCTCACAAAAGACCGGGCCCTTTATTTCTAATTTAAAACTAGAATAAAAACCTAATAAATTCACATTTTGCAGCCCATCAAAAATAAATAAAAATCACCTATAAAATCTCATATGAGTGTTTAAAGAAACACTTAAAAGGAGTAAACCGAATATAATTCGATTTCTTTTTCTTTTTTTTGTATACACTACTATTTACAAAACAATCACATATACAATCCTCGATCTTTGGACTAATACTAAAAGAAGAACACAACCACGAGCCACCAGACCCATCCAACGTCCCACTCGAATTGTATACAACAACAAAAATAAAAAACACGGATTTTTCAGAAAATCAAAGAATCAATCGTATTTCACCAAAAAAAGGGTATATTTAAATTTGCCCGATCGACACTAGAAGGCCAAATAAAACATTATGATTCCCCGGCCAAAAAACACCGAGATCAAATGTTTATTTAAAAAAAAGTAAAGATCGATCAGAATATCGAATTAAAAAAAAAAAAAAAACGACCGATATGGATAAATCACTCCGAAAACCCAAAAAGAAACACTAAAATTCCCCGAAAAAAAGAAAGGCGCGATGGAGATGAGGGGAGCTCACGGGATCGCTGGCAACGAGGCGGGCCATCCGATCGGAGACGTCGAGGGCGTGCTTGGAGCCGGCCCAGACGACCTTCATGGCGTCCACATCGAACTGCGCCTTGCTCCTCTCGTGCGCCAGGTGATCCATCTCCTCCATCGTCCCCAACTCTCCTCTTCCAATCTCTCTCAGATCCAAAAGAACAATCCAATCTTTTCTGACAAAACAAAGACCACCAATGGCCTCCTTCCCCTATTCTCAGCTTCGATCCCTATTTATCTGATGCACGGAGTATATGCTCGCTGTCCCAAACGCTTGCAATGAAGTACGGCAGCCGGGCAAATCCCATTTTACCAAAACACTCTCCAGTATCTTTTTTATGACATAACCAGTCCAACTTACAACTCCTTGGTCCTTGTTGTAAATTATCGTAAGTAGGAGCCCGATTGGTAGAAGAGGGAGCAGAAACGTGGAAAGAAGCTTGGTACCAAAAGAAATCTTCTTTTTCTTTGGTAGCAAAAAGGAAATCTTCTTTGCAGGAAAGTCCCGCGATGATCGTGTGTTTTTTTTCCTAATGAATTTGGCCAACGCAGGCATCTGATTGGGCCCCAGTTAAAAAGTGCCGATATATCCAAGGAACCTGATCCATATCTATATTATTTTGCTGACTAATATAGATATTAATAAAATATAATAATTTATATCTATATTTATAAATATAAAAAATTAAAAATAAACTTCAACTATATTTTCAATTTAAAAATAATTATTTATTTAAATTTCAAATAAAAATAACTATTCATTTGAAATATAAATTAAAAATAATAATTGAAATAACTTTTATATCCTTATATCCTTTAAAATATTGTAGTATTATATTATCATAGTATAATATTTTTTATAATAAAATAATATTATATTATATTAATATAGTATTACTTTATAATAATGTAGTATTATTTTATTATATTAAATTAGTATAGTATTTCTTTACAATAAGATAATATTATATTATATTTGTATAGTATTTTTTTATAATAATACAGTATTGCTTTATTATATTATATTAGTATATTATTTTTTTACAATAAAGTAGTATCATATTATCATAGTGTAGTATTCTTTTATTAGAGTATTATTTTACAATAATGCAGTATTGCTTTATAATAGTGTGATATAATTTTATAATAGTATAGCATTACTTTATAATAGTGTAGTGTTGCTTTATAATTGTAAGGACAATTGGATCATTTCATCCAATTTAGATAGCTATTTTTAAGTTATATTTTAAATAGATAGCTACTTTTACTTGAAAATCAAATGGGTAGCTACTTTTAAGTTTAAACTCAAGTGGATAGTTTTTCTTAATTTTTTTTAAATATATAACTATAAATATGAATATAGATCAGATAATTATATTTTATGATCATAAAAATAAAGATATTATTAGATAGATGGTAAGATAAATTAATAGCATATAAATATAATTATATTTTTAAAAAAAATTATGAGTGCTATATAAAAATAAATAATATAAATTTTATAAATATGGATGCAAGAATTAATATTTCTATAAATATGGATATAAGTTGAATAATCGGACTTTATGACCATAAAACTGACCATATTATTAAGAAGATGGTAAAATAAATTAATAGCATGTGAATGTGATTATATATTTTCTTAAAAATTTATGAATGCTATATAATATTAAATAGGATCATAAATAGAACTAAATATTTAAATACGAATCGGATAATTATCTATCTATATCTATTTTTTTTTTATGGATATGAATACGGATATTGATATGGATATTAGTTGAATGCTTAAATTTCTATCCATACACTGATAGATTTGGATATGAAAATAAATTCAAACAAATATTATCGGATCTACTTTTATCTCTATATCCAAAGGAGACGAACAAAAATCTTAATAATGCATGCATAGAGAACGTAGGTGGACTTTCTATTTTACCATGCTTCCTCCAGGCTTATCTTAAAGAAAAAACCCCCAAAATCAAAATGAAAATCTTAGAATCCAGCAATTCATAATTTTAAAATAAATTTAAAAAAAATCATATGTATGAAGAGAGGCCATCTGTTTGCCTGTACGAGGATTTTGATGGATGAGATCACGGCATTGCTTTTTTTTCATTTTAAAATTAGCAATCAATTGCATTGGTTAATGTTTTTCCTTTCGATTTTGCCCCTCTTTGAATGTAGGGACAAGATGAGGAGAGAGAAGCCTAGGTAAAAAACGTTGGCTAACTAGTCAAAATTTTCAAAAGGAATCATATTATAAATTTATGGTTGTTGATGGGTCCACTTATTAAAATGGGTTGGTTGGTAGGAAGTAGCATCGATGCTTCTACTAGCTGACAGATATAAATATAATATATTGGTGTTAAGTTTAACCAATATTTAATTTTAATGTTCATATTATCTGTGTTGGTCAAATATGATGCTCCATTCCCAATCCAACCCCATGTGTTCAAATGAAAGTAGGAATGACCTCAAAACTCGCGGAAGCATGTAATCTTATCGATTAATTATGTTATAACTTTGTTTTTAATTGATAAGTGTCTTAAAGTTTGCAACGCAAGAAATTCATTCATTAGGAAATATGAGTATTTTAATCACCATTGTAATTATTTGTTGGTAAGCGTCTAATTGAAATCATTATATTTATCTATGTGTTGATAAGTGTATTGAAACTTTAATTTAGTAAACTTATTCACTCAAGAAAAAGGGTTCCAATCATCATCTTAATTTATTTGTTGCTGAGCATATTAAAAGTCTTCAATTTATGAATTTATTTGTTAAGGAATATGATTCCAGTCATCATCTTCATCTATATTGGTAAGTGTGTTAAAATTTTCCAATTTAGTGAAATTAATGTCGGAGGAAATCAAAAAAGAAAACTCAAAATTTTTCTCAAATTTTTCTCAAAACATGTTAACATTTTTTTAAAATTTTATTATTTAAATATTTTAATCTCTTCATTACTATGATTTTAATTTCTGACTATTAGGCTCTAATTATAAACTTTAATGGGTCGGTAAACACCCAAATAGCTATGTGTATTTAATCTCATTTTTATTTTCTTACCGGCTCTTGGTTAAAAGTTCTGATAATTGGATTTCTTATTAAAGATCTTAACGGATCAATAAAAATATAAACGATCATATTGGATGGCTATATAAGGATCATCTTAAGATTTGATTTTAGACATCCCATCCAATTCTCTTCTTCTCTTTCTTTTGATATTTTCTTTTTAAATCTTTTATCTTTATGATTAACTTTTTGGATACTAAAAGAATCTCCATTAACCTCCTCCATAGTCGTGCTCACAAACAGAAGATCCCAGTCATATCTCGGGGTAGCTTTTTTAGATTTTTCTATACGAAAGATGAAAATATGTTTTAGGATAGTGCTTCGCATGCTTTCAGATTTGATCATTTATATTTTTTATATTTTGTAAGTCATTTATAATTTTTCTATAATAAAGTTTTATTAGTTTTGTAGCCTTTTAAATCACATAAGTAATTTTTTAAGCCGTGTCCAACATCTATTTGTTAAGAAAATATGGTTTTAGTCATAACGTTAATCTATTTGTTATTAAGTATATTAAAAATCTTTTGTTTAATGAATTCAATCGTTAGGGAAATATGATTTTAGATCTTAAATTTTGTCGGTAAGTGTATTAAAAAATCTAATTTACCGAACTAATTCTTTAGGGATTAAGATTCTGGTCATCATCTTAATCTATTTGTTGTTAAGTGTATTAAGAATTTTCAGTTTAGTCAACTCATTCGTCATGAGATTATGATTTCAATCATCATCTTAATCTATTTCTTGTGAAGTATATAAGAATTTTCAATTAACGAATTCATTTATTAGAGGAATGAGATTCAAGCGAGCATCTTGATCTGCATCATTATCCATTTATGTCATGTGCTGCCTAAATTTGCAACATACTTTCCACTCCCTAGGGGGAAAAGAGATGGGAGAGGGTAAAAGGCTTTGATTTGTTGTTCCTCTGAAAAATGTTTCAATTTAGCCACATGTTACAAAAGGTTCTAGAAATTATATTGTAATGCAAAGCTACTTCTCTATGTATATCTAGACTCATCAATTATGCATTAGCTTGTTGTTAAGTCTAGGTTGTTTTCATGAATGAACTATGTCGAAATATTTTGAATAACATTTGATCACATATAAACCTGTTTTTTATGTTTAAGTGATGCAAGTCAGGACCAACCTAAACAAAGGTTAGAGCCAAAGAATTAGATTTTAATCAAATGGCAAGAACCCTAGCACTAGAAGCCTTTCGATAGGACAAAGGTCATCATTGAAAAATACTACATCAAAAGTATCTACCAACAAATAAACCATTCTAAAAGTATATAAACTAGGTCAATTTTAGTCCAACTCCAACCAATAAGAACTCTTCAAGCTGCAACCTCTTCGTCACAAGAATATTTTTTTTCCCCTAAAATCGCTCGCTTGGCAAGAATAACTTGTTTTAGTAGATGTAAGATTTGTTCCTATTGTAATTAAGCTCAGATGACATCGAGTTGTCCTCGTTAATATAAGAAGCCCACTATAAACAACCCCTACCTAAGTACCTATTTTCAATCAATCAACTAATGAAAGTTGTTTCTTTATTACACATTAACGTGTACTTGCTCTCAAACTTCCTTTGTGCGGTGAATTTTGTGCCAGCTCTATGAATTCTAGGGTAAGTGATGGGCTTTGTCTTGGTTGACTCGAGGTAATAACAAATACCTTTGATAGTGAGGTCAATTATTCATTATCATAATCTTTTATTCTGCTTAATTATCTTTTTGTATTTAGATTTTAAAACTTTATTTGCTTTCTATATTCATGGCTTAGTTTATTATCTAATTGGAGTAGTTCAACTTCCAATGTCTCGCTTTAAAGCTTGTATTAGGCCTCTCGACTTATGTCAGCGGGCTAATATGGACAAGGTCTAACTATTTTTATGAGCGATTTAAAAAGAATTATCACATGATTTGGGTTTACATTTGAAGTTGATCCAACCTAATATTTTGATTGGATCGAGCTAGGTTTAGAGCACTAAATCAAGTTTTTGTTGAAACATGGATGGCAAAGCCAATTTTGCATTCTAATGACGCTTTCAATATTGAACGGTGCTTCTTTCTTCTTCTTCTTCTTTGTTTTTTTTTTTTGGAGTCATCTGCATGTGCTAAGACAAGTCAAAGAATTATTATTATATATAAAATTATGACTTTTCATACAAAATAAAATTTAACCCTATCTAAACCCTATCATGTCTTTTTTTGAACTTTGAAGTACATCAATCTCCTATTTGTGAGCCCATACTTTGTCTATATTTCTTTGCTTTAATATAATTTCAGTCTTCCTCACCAAAAGAAAAAGTAGATGGATCCCCATGGGATCTATCTTCGCTACCGTACATGGTCAAGGAATACAAAGTCCAAATCAGCGGGTTAATCATCCTGGGATACTACTAGCGCACACAAGATGCTCCTCAGGCCCACGTGATCTCAGCATTCATTTGCCACCCGTGTCACACTTTCTTTTTCGAAGAGTCACACTAATTTTCACCGCCTGCGTCACCCTTCATTACGAGGAGTCGCGCTAATTTTGAAAGTTAGATCAATCTTTTTTGCCTCGCAAGAGGGAATCTTTCGTGTAGAACAAATGGGTGCCCTTAGAATTACTCAATCATGAAGTCGTTGTCGTATTACACAAGCTATTCAAAGAAATATTTAAGATGATAATGAAGCTAATTTTATGAAAAAAAATTAATAATACGGATGATGACCCCTTACATAGTCAACCATGCAAATTTAATTTTACAGGACTCTGTGACATATCTTTTTAATTATTTATTATATATTTTATTTATTAATTTTATTACGGTAAATTTTTGGCTCAGAGGTTGGCACGATTAAAATGGATCGTGATGGCAAGACGGGGGCAACCAAATCTATAAAAGCAGTCCTTAACCGAAGTTAGTTTCAATGGAACCCTCCATAGCTTGGGTTAGAAACTCAAAACAAATAGAAAGGATTGAGTGAAATAGAGATTATATACTTGGAGTTTTCGTAAATCTCCTTTTATAGATAAAAGTGAGAGTTGTTTGAGGATGAAGGTGTGGAAGATCGTCATTTCAGATGCATCTCCTGCAATATTTCTGGCCTGATCTATTATGATCTAATGGTTGTCCATTGTCTTGCTCCATCGCCAATTATTTTCGATGGTCATAGGATTTGAAAATTTATGTAAGAGTCTAAGATCAAACCATCTTGTTCTTGTTATACTAGATAAGGTTGGTCCGAGTATATTGGGTTGTTGTGGCCAAGGCTATTCTTATATTCGATTCGTACAAAGGCAGGTACATTGAGTTCTATCGGAGCAGAGTTTCTCGTAAATATCAATTTCTATGAATATATTCATACTTGTTTGATATAATTATCTGATTTATTAGAAAAAAAATTACAAAGAAGTGAGTAAACTTCAATACTAAAATTCAGGAATTAAAGGCTATTTTACATTGCATATTCATTTCTAATAATCAATATATATAGAATATAATGCCAAGTAGTTACAGTCGGAGAAATATTACGGTTACAATGGTAAAGAAATTATTTTATTCTGATGCATTCTGACTACATAGCTGCGACAGTTGAAGAGCCGATGATTAGTTCAGTATATTAGATTTTATTTAATTCAAATAGTTGAAATGTAGAAGCTGCATTGATAAGAATAGAAAAAATTATCTATAAGTTTCTAGGTGGATCCGAAATTATTTTTAAGTTTCTCAATTTTTCAAGTTGAATAAATTTTTTTTGAAATACTAAAGAGTTATTTCTGTTTAACCAAGATACATACCTGTATAATCTGAATATAAACATATATAATCAAATATTGAAACTAGATTACCTGCGTAATCTAAACATAAATCTGTGTAACGTGAATATAAATCCGTGTAATCTGAACGTAGATCTGTGTAACCAATGTGTATGAAAGACAGAAATTTAAAAATAATTTTTTAATATTTTAAAATTTTTTTATTTAATTTAAAAAAATTAAAAATTTAAAAATAATTTTAAATTTATTTAAAAATTTATAAATAATTTTTTTCATCAGAATAGCGTACTGTCAGATGATGAGCAAGACAATAAAATTATGATGGCAACCTTTGCATGCCTTTATGGTGGGTCACCCACAGGTTAGAATTGAAGGGTCCAGTGGGTGGGGTGGGTGTGGTCTCTAAATGCAACTACTTTTTTGACGAATATTTAATAATTTTCCTTGCAGAACTGCTGTACAAGAAACTTGGTGCAATTTAAATGTTGTTAAATAATCACACGTTTATCCACCTTCCAAGGTGAGGGAAAATGTTTGATAATATGGTTGAGCCTCGTAATATTTTTCTTTTTCACTGGTTCTGCCATTCTAAATTTCACGGTAGCAAGAATTTTGCAAAAAGAATTTCAATTTCATATTTTCGGTGTCATTATTATTTTCCAAATATTCTTAAAACATGGGGAAAAAAGCATGAAATTTTACGATTATCAAATATTAATATTAATCTTTATTTGATGCATAAATTATGTAAATTTTTGGCACTTCTAACCAGTACTTTTTAAGAAAAACCATTCTATATAAAAGGAAACTAATATTATATTTATTTTACTATAGTTGGAAGTGATCATATAGTAGAAAAATGAGAAAAAAATGTAGAACTTAAACGTCCGTTTGTCTGACCATTTGTCTCATATTTTGGTCCTCAGCACGATCTTCTTTGAACAGAGGCATTCGTGTTTAATAACAAGGTTGGTCAAAGTTGTGTGTGAAAACTTGAAAAAGAACGAGAATTCTCACAAGAAAAAGAAAATTTGAGAAGAACGAGGCCGCTAAAATATCGCGTGTCCCTTGTCGTTACCGACGCGAGCAATCAGCATGGTAGTCAGCAGCAGATGCCTTAGATGCTTTCCATAGAGAGAAAATTAGCTTAGGTCAGGTCTGAGCTGATGTTTGCTGGGCTTCGCCCAGGGCTGAAACCCCAAGGGCCCAACCCATACCCAATCGAAAGTAGTCCAATTTTAACTAGTCCCAATCTAATGACCAAGCCGGGCTTAGACCGGGTGAAGTAAAAAAAAATTAAATTGTAGATTAGGTCTAGGTTAAAACACGTTTGGGAGAACTTGCACCTAAGCTTGGCTCCATTGGCCTACTTTATAATATATATGTATATGTATGTATGTATGTATGTATCTATATACACTGGTATAATACATGCATGCTATAATACTAGCATCCAAGTATTTAGCTCGAAAGATTAGCCTCTACTGAGAAATCTCAATATCCTGTTGGGGGTCGAAAATATGAAGAAGCCCAAGGCCCAAAATAATCAGACCCAGTTTCTGAAAGCCTGATGCTATGGCCAACTCATGGTCGGCCTTTATTTGAGTTAAGCTACAGCTGACCTTCAGCTCACATCACATAAACGCAAGTGGACGCCAAGGATTCATCGGTATAACTGGATGAGTCTTACTCAGAATCGTCAGCGGCCTCTTGATGGCCTACCTGCTAGTGCCAGTCTCTAGGATTATCTGCGAATGACGCGGACCGATTGGACATCTATTCATAGCCGTGATTTCTAATTGGACAAGCATCGACAGTGAATAATCCTCAAGCTTAGCGATTAGCCTGACTTTCGACCAAAGGCTCTCTTTTCAAGAAAATGATCGTAACATCCGATCCTTCTTCGGTCCTATTCACCAATGACTTCCCCAATATCCTTCTCGGTGACTGCCGACGTCCCTCCATCAACCAATCACTGCTGATGGCTCCCCGAATGTCGCTGACAAGGCCTCGGGTCAACCTGATCGATTTGAATGCATTAACCAACTAGATCATCAGAGCAACTGGATAAAATATCCTAACAAACTTTTGGAACGTGGCTACATACGTGGCGTAATTGACACCCACGACTAACAACCTGATAAATGGATAGATAGCAGCCAGCTTTCTCTAATAGCCATAATGGACACCCACGGTTAACAACCTAGTTAGTGGGCGGATAGCAAACTGCCTATCCTGACAGTCTACAGGTTCATACCTAATAACTTTCGGACTCCGTCTATAAGAGGATGTGAAAATGGGGACCCCAAGGTAAGCCATTACTCTGCTTCTTACGCTCCACATTCTGTTAAATAAGATACTGATTTGAGCGTCGGAGGATCCCCATCTGAATAACCTTCAGTCATAATTTTTTTTTACAGATCTCACCCCCAGAAGATAGATTTCGATCGTTCGCTCCTCCTCCAGCGTCGGTCGAAATCTCGCATCAACACCCTCTAACATCGACAAGTAGAAGTCAAGAATTGCACTTTTCCTATTGATATGGGAAAAATCTTGCCTCAGTTGCTGCTGAGAAAGGAACCTTGATTTTGCAGACCTTACTCTTGATCGATCTGATATCTTTTGAGCCAACTTTATCTGTTCGATCCGAGGTACATCATATATTGACCTTAGCAGATGTTGCAAGCGAGAATGATTGCCAACCTTATCCGATATATAGAGAGAAAGACTAACCCCAGCTCCATGCAGATTTTCAAATCCTGTAATCTCTGGCGACAGTTACGAGCGTGCGGATAAGACATTAACAACCACTCAAATCCCACTGAATCAGGCAGGCAGTTCGGAGCATATCGCGCACTCTTGCCTTCTAATGGCTCTCACTCTATCTGTAAATAGAGGCTAGTAAGGGACTCCAAGTATGTAATAACTTCTCTCCAAATATACGTTCACTTCTTTCTATCTGTTTCGAATTTCTGATTTGAGCATCAAAGGATCCCATCGAAGCCAACTCAAGCTAGAAACTTCTTTTGCAGGTCTATTGGTTATTGTCCTACTGCCACCATCCAACTCCAATCGAGGCGACCAGCGTCAGGAATTCACAACAACACCTATAGTGCTACAAATTCTTTTGCTCCTATGTACATCCTATCAGTCTCTATTATTGTGGGATTGGTGAATAAATAAAATTAACAAATGGGCAAAATGTATCTATTAAAACAATAGTATTTTTTCCATTGGAATTATAATATATAAATATACAGATAATCATTTAGAAAAATCTGTCTGTAGAATACAATAGGTTTAACTCTAATCTTTTTCTTCTAAGCATGCATGTTTAGAGAAAGATGAATCAATTAGGACTATTGATAACCAAAAGAATACATTTATTATTTTATTGGATATTCGGATTATATAACAATCCAAAGGATACTATCCAAGAGATATATGTTTTAGGAGGACACGTCTTTTTGGTGGAGAGAAAAATAAAACGAAATACTTCAAAAATTTTTGGATTTAAAAGGAGTGCGAGAACTATTAACTTCTGATGACTATTCAAGAAAAATGCCAAATCAAAGACTCTCGTTGGTACTCCGATGTGCCGCAGGTCAATGAAAAAATGAAAAATGTCCGTTGGAACGTCTTGAAACGATGGAACAGGGGATGCCATTGATGTCATCTGCAACGCACCAACGCTCTATTTTTTATTTAAAGAAAAT
Source organism: Elaeis guineensis (assembly GCF_000442705.2). Taxonomy (NCBI): domain Eukaryota; kingdom Viridiplantae; phylum Streptophyta; class Magnoliopsida; order Arecales; family Arecaceae; genus Elaeis; species Elaeis guineensis. The sequence goes on from NC_026008.2 coordinate 34,087,710, forward strand.
TGAACAACATCCAGAGTAGGATTACGTGAACACTAAAAGAGGTGTGTCTTGGTTTTCTTATCAGATCAGTTTGCTTTGCGGACCTCATATAAAAAACATTTGATTTATGGTAGATAGAGCATAAAGATTGTTTTTTTTCTCTTTTTTTAAAAAGATTTTTCTTTTTTGGTAACAAGATAGAGCATATAGATTGAAAGGCTTCAAACATAAGGGATTTGGATTCTCGGAGTACATCCACACAATAGTTCTTAAGCAAGTGTGTGTGTTTTGACTTCTCTTTTTTTTTGGCCCCCTTCCTATGATAGCAAAGATAAAATCTATTTTATTACAAAAATAGCCTAGAGCTTGCACCAATAAGTTGCAATTTTGTCGAAGTATCCTGGGTACGTATTCTGAATACGTGGATATGGCTCGAGCCAGCAGAGTTTCATATTACTTTTAAGGCATGATCCTGGAGATTTAATTGGAATCAGCTTAAGATGGTGATCATGTTGCACCCGTGCATAAGGTTGACACCTGGCAAATATCGCACTTGCTTTGGGCCTTAATGTACATTTAGATCATGTATGCAATGGTTAGAAAGCAGACCATGGATGCTTAATGTAGCCCACAAACATCCATGACCAAATGTGGCCTATAAGAGATCAGAGCTTTCATATTGAATTATGATCAAATATGTAACATTCCGTTAGGTAAGCAACTTGTTACTCATGTTCCTTTGTGATGGGGTGCATCTTGGATGCCCTAAATCCTGAATCGAGATGGTCTAACCTAGTAGAGGCATCACTCGAGCCCAAGTTATGGGAGCCCATGCTTAGCCTTTTCACTAAGCTAACTAAAGCAATAAATTCACCTATCGGACAATCGCTATCAATTCACTGGCACATCATGTTGTTGCATGGAGGGGTGGGCTGAACACACAATCTAGAATGAAGGAGTTGTTCCATGATTTGCGGTAGGGATGGCAATTTACTTCACCACATTGGATATCCGGTTTGATTGATCCTCATGGAACAAGTTCTATCCGATCTACAGCAAATCTGGGATGGGTACGGATAATGTTAAAATCTGCTGTGAATCCAACTCGAATATACATAACTCTTCACCAATTCTCTCTCCCACATCTCGAAGTAGGTATAGAGTGAGAATGGATAATGGCTTACTTGATCCATATTAGATCCATTTCCATCCTTAACATGCATTATGCGGATGAGAAAATGCTGTGGGGATTGGCAATCACAAAAGAAAAGCGAAAGGGGCTTTTGGCCTTATGGTTGTAAGTGGACTAAAAAGAAATATTCTGTCCACTACTTTCGGTGGAAAATAATATACTGCTTTATTGGGTTGGATCACGCAGCATAATTAATAATAGAATAGATATTTAATATAATATAAATTTTTTTTAATTTTTTCTAATCAAGATGTCCTTTCTTTTTTTTTTTACTCTATTTTGATCATGTTTGACCATGATGTCATAGATAATAATAGAACATTATAACAATCAACAGAATATTATAGAAAATAATAAGATATCATGATAATGATATGACATCCTATGAATAATTATCGAAAATAATATTACTGATATAAGATATCATACCAAGTATAGAAGGTCATAAATATTGTCCGGAGCATCATAGAATTCACAGAAAATCATATAAGATATCAGAAAGTAATAATAATCTTCTTTCTTTATTTTATAACATCCTGAATATATATATGATTTCATGTATCTTTATATGATATTTTATGTCAGTAATATTATTCCTCGGTAATTATTAATAAAATGCAATAGGATGTCATACTATTACTACGGCATCTTGTTATTTTATATGATCTCTTGTTGATTATTATGATGTTTTGAATAATTATCAGAAAGCTATATAAAAACACAGAAAGTTATATATATTATTTAGAATGTTATAGAATAAAGAAAAAAAACTAGTATTACTTTTTGATGCTTTATATGACTTTCTATGAATCTTATGACATTCTAGATAATGTTATGATATTCTGTGCTTAATATAATATTCTCTATTAGTAATATTACTTTCCGATAATTATTCATAGGATGTAATAGGATGTCTTGGGATGTCATACCATTATTATAATATCCTATTATTTTTTATAATATTTTATTGATTATTATGATATTTTATTATTATCTATGATATCTTGGTCAAATATAAGTAAAATAGAGTAAAAGGAGAGAAATAACATTTTAATCAAAAAAATTTGATGAAAAGAAGCGGAACTACATTAAATATCTATTTCATTATTAATTATGCTATATTTTTCACTCAAATAAAATAATATATTTTTTCTCTATCAGAGGCGGTGGATAAAAAATTTGTTGTCTGAACATATGTTCCGCATGATATGTTGGTCCACCGCAAGTCCTGAGGTTTGTATGGAACCTTAGAGTTGTCAACAATCTTGTGAATAGGATTAGTAGCAGGCCCAATATACCCAAATGTTGTTGGGCCAAGTCTCACTTGGCCAAACAAATGCAGATAATTAAAATGGAAACAGTTTCGATTCATATTCTAATTGAACATGCCCTGGCTACTTATGGATTCTTCCAACGATTAGTATGATGCTAGAAATGAGTTTTTGTTTTTTTTTCAAGAGACTCTTCAAGAAGGTTTTTTCAATGACATTGCAAAATATTATTTTTCATAATTTCTTTTAGAGTCAGTTGGAAGTTTGGACGAGAAATATGTACGTTGAAATGCCTAGACAAGTAATCGCTTTTACTATTTTATTTGAAATAATATTAAATATTTAATTAATTTTTTTTTTATTTTTTCATATCGTTGTTTTTCCTCTTTTGTTGAATTAGACATTTGGATACATGTCTAAACTAGATTCTCATGTTAGGCACTTGAGCCAAGTATTTGCAAACTTGTGCGGCATTTAACCTAAACGAATTGAATAGTTGCTGATGCAGATATCATAGCTCACAGATACATGAAATTGAAGGATCGAATCCAAAAGGATGCGAATTCAACTTGATAGCTATTGCATCTATCAGGATACTGACTGATCCAAAGTATCTATGGTGTTATCGAGGTATCCATTGAGGTATCCGAGATATCTGCTGAGGTATCCGAGGTATCTGCTGAGGAATTCGAGGTATATCTACTGAGGTATCCGAAGTACCATTGATTCTTATAGGGTTCTGATGTTGTTGCAGTAAAACGGCCATAAGTTTATCATCCGATGTTAGAATCCTTAAGTTGATCCCATTCCGAAAAACTCTTTTTGAGCTCTACGAGGTTGGCCACTTCACCATTACTGTAAATTTCAGAGCCTAATTTAATCCTTTGATAGACCTACAGGAGTGTGCAAGAGTTCTAATTTGATATGGAGTTTATTTTGATTTATTTAGTATTTTATTTTTTTTCAAATTTCTTCTTTTAGTTGAGTTAGAACTTTTACACTATAAATAAGGCCCTTGGCCTTCATTGTAATCAATTTTTTTTTTTTTTGAGATCATTGAATAAAAACTTGTGAGAAAAGAGTTTCTTCTTTTTTTTTTTCTGTCTTTCTTTGTTCTGTGCATCTTCAATCTTTCTTCCCCAATGATCGCTGCACTATAGGTTACGTCAGTTGGTATCATAGCCCTTCAAATCTGTGAGTGCTGGTCTTTTCCTGTAGTTTGGATAGCGGATGGTGGTCATAAGAAAAACAAATATGCGAATCTTATGTAGTTAGAAATCCAGAATGCGAGATCTGAAGTGGAACCTAATGATCGCAGATCTGACGGAGAGTTTTTAGATTTCAAAAATCCTTTTCATGGAGATTTTTCTACATACCGACGAGAAGGTCGTGGTGACTTATTTGAATGATCAACCCGCTAGTTTGATTCCATAAGAGTAGATCTACCTAAATATTTTGGTGGTCTATAGATGAAGGTGTTTCTTGATTGGCTGGATCAGATTGGGCGCATCTTCGAATACAAAGAGGTACCTGATGATAAAAAGATAAATTTATTATCTTAAAATTATCTAGTCGAGCTTCTGCATGGTGGCAACAGTTGAAAAAAATTAGGGAGTGCAGAGGCAAACCAAAAATTCAGAATTGGAAGAAGATGCAAAAAGTGTTGAGGGAGCAGTTTTTACCCTTCAACTACATGCAATCCTTGTACCAGCGCCTACAGAACTTACGACAAGGTTTCAAATCTGTGGATGATTATACAAAAAAGTATTACCAACTCATGGCTAGGAACGATCTTACGGAGAATGAGGAACAGATGGTCGTGAGGTATTTGGAAAAATTACGGCTGCAGATTCAGGATGCTTTGAGGCTCTACATCCTATGGACCATCAAAGAGGTGTATTATCGTGCTGTTGTTGCTGAAGAGCAGCTGCAACGCAGACCTACACCTAGATCTGACCCACCCCAATGAAGCAATCAAGCGATGGAAAACCAGAGGGATATGCGGTGTAATACTACTAATCCTCCTGTTCATATTGCAGATACAAGATCCTCAAATTCAACCATGACTAGATCATCAAATCTGTGGTGTTACAATTATGGTGAAATTGGACACACGTGAAATAATTGTAAGAAGTCTGTTGGATGACCCGAGAAGCAACTGCTGATTGAAGAAGAAGAACCATTTGAGGAAGAACAACAGCCTATTTATGATCAAACAGATAATGAAGAGGATGACTTCTTGCTGTTTGGCGATAGCAGAGAGGCTCTAGTTATTCGAAAGAGCCTATTTGCTCCCAAAAGAGAGGAAAAAGAGGATTGAAGGTAGATCAATTTTTTTATATCTTTGCACTATTGAGAAGAGGGTCTACAAAGTCATCATAGATGGTGGAAGCTATAAAAATATCATCTCTCAGAAAGCTGTTACAAAATTGAATCTAGCCACCAAAAAGCACCCACGATCGTACGAGCTATCTTGATTTCAAAAGGGGAGTGAGGTGATTGTTGACAGTCGTTGTCTTGTTTCGTTCTCTATTGGGCGATCTTGTTCCTGAGGTGAGTCTACCAAACAAACTGACATACCGCATGAGCCAAATGATTATGAGGAGTTACAACGGCAGGTTTAAGAGCTGTTGGACAAGGGATACATCCGTCTGAGCATGAGTCCATGTATGGTTCCTGCTTTGCTAGTTTCGAAAAAGGATGATTCGTGGTATCAATCAGATCACCATCAAATATCGATTTTCGATTTCGAGGCTGGATGACATGCTCGATCAACTTGCTGGGGCCAAGATGTTCACCAAAATCAACTTAAAGAATGGCTCCCATCAGTTGTGCATCAAACCTGGGGCTGAGTGGAAGATGGTCTTTAAGATAAGGGAGGATTTGTATGAATGGCTAGTGATACCGTTCGGACTTTTCAATGCACCAAGCACATTCATGAGGTTGATGAACCATGTGTTGCAACTATACATCGATAAATTCATTGTGGTTTATTTTGATGATATACTTATCTGCAGTTCTACTTTAGAAAATCACTTGCAGCATCTCGCGGAGGTTCTTAGCACACTGAGGAGAAAGAAGTTATTCGCCAATCCCAAGAAGTGCAGCTTTGTAGCGGATAGTCTGACCTTTCTGGGCTATATCGTCTCCTCCGACGGGCTACAGGCTGATCTATCCAAAATCCAAGCTATTCAAAACTGGTAGGTGCCGTGCAACATCTTTGAAGTCTGAAGTTTTCATGGTCTGAACGTCCTTCTACCACAGATTCATCTAAGGTTTTTCTTCGATGATGCTTCGATTACTGACTAAATGAGAGGAAGGCAATTTCAATGGACTCTTGAAGCACCAGCTGCTTTTGAAGAAATTAAATTGAAGATCACCTCTGCTGATGTTCTTGTCCTACCTGATTTCACAAACATCTTCGAGGTGGAGTGTGATGCATCCTCTACTAAAGTCGGTGGAGTACTCAGTCAAGAGGGGCGGCCTGCTTACTTCCGTAATGAAAAATTATTTGGGTCTAAGTTGAACTATTCAACATATGATGTGGAGTTTTATGCGGTGATCAGCGTACTTCGACAGTGGTGACATTATTTGATTTAGAAGGAGTTTATTTTGGACACTGATCATGAACCCCTGAAGTACATCAGTGGACAAGAAAAGCTGAGCCGTAGGCATATCAAATGGGTGAACTATTTGCAAAAGTTTCACTTTGTTCTGAAGCACAAATCTGGTGCTCAGAATCAAGTGGTGGATGCATTAAGCCGGATGGCCAAGTTGCTAGGAGTTCTTCATGTGGAGGTGATTAGATTTGATACCCTGAAGATCTCTATGCCAACGATCCAGACTTTGGCCAAATTCCACAAGAGGTATATTCTCTCGAACAAACTGATTTTCAATTATATGATGGCTTCTTGTTTCGAGGTGTACAACTCTGTATCTCTGATTACTCTTTGTAGGAGAAGATAGTATAGGAGCTTCATGCAGAAGATTATTTCGACAGAGATAAGACTCTCACATTGATCTACAGCAAATATTTTTGGTCCAAGATGAAGCATGATGTGACTCACTATGTGCAGCGATGCCAAACATGTCAAGTTTCTAAGGGGATGGCGATCAATGCTATACACTCCTTTATCTATCCCTGATCATCCCTGGGAGGAAGTTATCATGGATTTGATATTGGGATTGCCTGTGACTTAAAGGAGGAACGATTCGGTCTTCATGGTCATAGATCAGTTCTCCAAGATGGCCCACTTCATTGCTTATTGCAAGATCATGGATGCTTCAAACATTGCTCAATTATTTTTCAAAGAGATTCTACGACTCTATGGAATACTCAAATTCATTATATCTGATCGAGACACAAAGTTTATGAGCCACTTTTGGAGGAGCCTGTGGAGGAGTTTAAGAACTACTTTGTAGTTCAGTTCAGTCTATCATCCTCAAACAGATGGTCAAACCAAGTCCGTTAACAAAAGTTTAAAAAATTTATTGAGGAGTCTTGCTGGTGAACATCCGAAGCAGTGGGATTTGGCTATAGCACAGGCTGAGTTCACGTTTAACCGTTCAATGAATAGGACTACAGGCTATAGTCCGTTTCAAATTGTCTATGGACTGAAACCAAAGTGTTCTGGATTTAACTCCCATCACTTTCAGAGAACGATCCAGTGCAAAGGCTGAAGATTTGGCTGCAGATATTCAAGCTATTCATCAATCAGTAAAAGAATGGATTGAAGTTAGCAATGCCAAGTATAAGGAGGCTACGGACAAACATAGAAAAAAGCTAACTTTTGAAGTTGATGACTGTATGGATTGTTTTAACTAAAGATAGGTATCCGATGGGAGAATATAACAAGTTGAGCCAATGGAAGATAGGTCCTTTCAAGAGACTCAAGAAAATCAGTGACAACGCCTATCAGTTGAAATTACCAAGTCATCTTCGAATCTCTGATGTGTTCAACATGAAGCATTTAATTTCTTATACAGATGATTCATCAGATGAGGAGGTTTCCAACTCGAGGACGAGTTCTTTTCAGCTAGGGGAGAATGATGTAGACATCATAGCTCACAGATACATGAAATTGAGGGATCGAACCCGAAAGGGTGTGAGTTCGACTTGATAGCTATTGCATGTGCCAGAATACTGATCGATATGAGGTATCCATGGTGCTGCCGAGGTATCTACAGAGGTATTCAAGATATCTACTGAGGTATTCGAAATACCACCGATTCCTATAGGGTTCTAATGCTGTTGCAATAAAAAGGCCATAACTTTGTCATCCGATTTCAGAATCCTTAAGTTGACCTCATTCCGAAAAGCTCTTTTCGAGCTCTACGAGGCAGACACTTCGCCGCCACTACAAGTTTTAGAGTCTAATTCAATCGTTTGACAGACCTACGGGAGCGCGCAAGAGTCCTAGTCTGACATGAAATCTGTTTTGATTTATTTAGTATTTTATTTTTTTTTAATTTTTTTTTAATTGAGTTAGGACTTTGACACTATAAATAAGACCGTTGACCATCATTGTAATCGATTTTTTTTTTGAGATCATTGAATAAAAACTCGTGAGAATAGAGTTTCTTCTTTTTTTTTATCTTTTTTTTGTTTCGTGTATCTTAAATCTCTCTTCCCCAATGATTGCTGCACTATAGGCTGTGTCAGTTGCCTTCCAAATTATAAAGACCTAGCATAAATTTTATCAACTTTTACTGTAGAATGCAAACACAAATGATAGGCTATGAAACAGAGTAGTTCAAGCACCGCTGATGAATGCATCTGGTGTTTGTTCAACCGAAAAAAAGAAAAGAAGAAGAAGAAGAAGCATATTTATGTTTTTCTTTCCCCTGCAAATTCTTTGATGTATGCAGAACTGAGAATGTACCTAAACTCTTCCAACTGTCTGACTCAATTTTAACTTTTGTTTGCCTCTCATACCTCTCCTTTTGATTTATCTTAAGCAGAACCAGAAACAATTTGATAATTGCTTCAGTAGTATCTCACCATGCAGGAGGTACTGGCACTGCACGTCCAAAGTTAAATACAAAACACAACTGAAACTGAAAACGATAAAAAAGCCTTACTTTATTGATATTCTTAGAGCTGCAAAAGTATAAGGTGCGCTGGATATGTTGGCATGATTGTATGGAGTCTATTTTGGAGAGAGTCTCTTGAGGAGAGTCGTTGATTCCATTGTCTTGATGGCTAAAGATATAGGTTGATAGGTTGACAGGTTAACAGAAGGATGGAGACTAGAAAGTGATGCCAGCTTAGATATTTGTTTGGCTTTTTTATGGTGGAATATTAAGACAGATATTTCATGAAGATAGGATATACTGGAATATATGTTAACTGATCTCTCAGTGAAATGCCAGATCAATGACTAATGGATGAAATCAGAGACTCACTCTTCCTGAAGATGTTTGGATTCTTTGATATACATCATCTATACTTGGATCACAAGTAGATAACATTGTAAGTCATTTGGAGCAGTGGTTGTTTTGTTTTGCTTTCTTTTCTTTCTTCTTGGTTCACAAGAAGCCCAGGCAGTCACATTCTAGGACATCCACTATCAAGAGCATCAAAAACTATCAATGAGCTTAACTCAGCAGGAATTAAGAAATCCCAAAATATTCTACAGGCAGTTTAAGTTCCATAATTGGAGATTCTTAACCAGGATTTTATGTAAATTCTATGTTAGATACAAATAAATTGACATGCAAATCCAGAAGAATGGTAAATGACAGGAGGCTATTACATGTAAAATCAATTTATTTCCAATCTAAAGTATTCGAAACAAAGGGAAAAAAAAAAAAACTTACATCTATGCTGTGTGTAAGCATAAAAAAAACATACATATGATACTGTGTCCAAGCCTAACCTAAGCTTCCTCAAGATCAACTGCGAAACTCCAAGCCCCAGACAAATAGAGAGACCAAGCAAACAATCCGACAATCCCAGCCTCTCTCAGAAGTCATCCTGGATGAGCTTATTCAACAGGGTGGTTAGAAGTGCATCCCTCTTGTCTGCCCTGCTCTCTTCCCTCATCCTCCTCTGCTCCTCCCTCTCCCTCCATGCCTGCTCCAGCATCACCCTCTCCCTCTCCAGCTTCTCCATTGACTGCCGCCACTCCTGCTCGAAAGCCCGGCGCTCCAGGGCCCTCCTCTCCATCAACTCCCTCCACTGGACCTCCACACGCTGCTGCTGCTGCAAGAACTCCTGCAGCAGCTCATGGATGCCGCCGGATGCCTTTGTCCGCTGCTGCTGATGTGCCCCTTTATCAGCCTTCTTCTTTCTGCCCTTCGAGAGGTGCTCGTCATCGCTGTCCTCATCATCCTCATCATCATCCTCAGAGAATTCACCGGAGGATCGGTCCACACCGAGCCTCTTTAGTTTCTTCTTCGAATGCGAGGCACTGGATTCAGACTCTAGGAGGAGGCGCTGCATGTTTCTTGCCCGTTCCGTGAATACCGCATGAAGCTCTTCGAAGAATGGGCATTGCCTGCCGTTTTCTGGATCAGCTGTCTCTGTATCCTGGGTAACAAAGCCAAACTACAATTTTTCAGAATAAGTAAATCCTTTCATATCAGCATTCAAAAAGGAAGAATATTCATCAGTACAAAAAGTTTTACAAAAAAAAAAAAAAAAAGTTCAAGTAAATCCAAAAAGAAAATCCTTTCGTATCAAAATTCAAAAGGGAAGAACATTCAAGTAAATCCTTGAATATCAGAATTCAAAAGGGAAGAACATTCATCTGGAGAAAAAATTCTACAAAAAGTTCAAGTAAATCCAATAACTTGAGACCGACTAAGGATCCTAAATTAAAACAATATTCTTTCCCATGACAATCTTTTTCGTAGCAATGCACCTTTTCTTTACCTAAAGATTATTATTCCTGGAAAGCAGACTACTCTTTCTTCTGTCCCTTTTCTATGTTTACCAAATTGCTCAAAAGTCCTGCTCTGAAATCTTGACATTGTAATAATCAAATGGAATAGTCTTCCAATTCACTGAGAGCCCCATCACCTCATTTGCCAATTGCTCCTCCCATCCAATAATTTACCCTTAAAAAAGCTCAATTCTAATACTGAAGAAGACGAACAAGCAGAACCCTTGCTCAATTTCTATTTGAAATCATTGAAGGAAACCAAACCAATCTTACTTGTCCAAAAAAAAAAAAAAAAAATCTTAACCTAATAATCTAATATTCAATCGAAAATAAAAAAATTTTGCAAGAAAGAGAGACAACCTTGTAGCGATTGACGAGGTTCTTCCACTTGCACTTGCACTGGTCGGAGGTGCGGCGGTAGCCCTTCTCCCTCATCCGGGCGGCCACCGCCTCCCAGAGGGTCTTGTTCCATCTTGCCACCGTCAAGTCCCGCTCCAGATCCCCCCTGATACCGATCAGCTCCCTCGTCTCCGACTCGCTCCATTGTGCCTGCGCCACCTTCTCCTCCTTCCCCATCCTCATCTGCTGCTGCTGCTGCTGCCAAGATCTGTTCGGCTGCGGCGGCAGCCCCGCAATCATCGCGATCCGCCCGCTCAGGGCGTCCCCATCTCCTCCTCCTCCTCCTCCTCGTCCTCCCAGCATCATCTTTGTTTGCCTCCAAAGGGCCTTGGTCTCTAAGCTTTCTGCTCTCCTATTGCTATCCTTCACCTCTTATAGTTAGGAGAGTTACAGAAGAGACATCATTTTGACCGTGGTTCTTGCGTCTGCACACCTCGGGGGGGTCCATGTGTATAGCTGTCGGATTCTACAAACTGGGGAGGGTAATTGTAAAATTACAGTAATACCACTACCATTTCTTGTTAATACCGTTCTTCAAAGTAAACGGACACTGCGAGTAATTAAGAAAATGAAAAACATTGGTAAGGTATTGCTGAATTTATGGTGGTCTTTCTAATGCCTATATTGTCTGGTGTGCTGATTATATAGATTTAAACATATTTAGAGGTGGGAATTATGAATCTTCTTATACATATAGAGGGTAAATTAGTCAAAATATAATCTAAATGTATTACGGTATAGATGGAGGTATCTTTAGATTCTGTTTGAAATTACTGTTGGCAGTAGAGTTTTTAAAATTTTTGAAAATAAAATTTTTAAGAAGTAAAATTTTTAGAAGTAGAGCTTTTATAAAAAGCTATTTGTTGTTTGGTAATCATATTGATAAAATACTTTAGAAAAAATAAAATAGCTTTCTGATATTAACCAGAAAGTACTTATGAAGAAAGCTTCAAAGTACAGCTTCCTCTAAATAGATCTTTTCAGCTTTCTGATAAAGTCAAAATAGCTTCTCGATATTTTTATTAAACATCACTGTATCATTCCAAAGTATTTTTGAGAGCCAAAAAGTACTTTCTGGCACTCTAAAAGCTTAGCTAAATAGGACCTTAGTCCCACATCGATTATGCGTTAAAAGGAAGTATGGCTTATATGGATTAAAATATTTTCTCTCATATGAGGTATTTTTGAAGGACAAAACTGTGAAGCCCCATCCGATATTGTTTTGGAGGCATAAACTAACTATTCGAGCTATCCGATCCTTTGATCCATGATTACAACAAAATATTTTATTCCTGTTATGAATTGAGTTGAATATAGTTTAATATAAGTAAATCTATGCTAACTATTTAAGATTCAACCTAACTTAGACATCTATATAAGACCACAAGAATTAAGAGATAGCATATATTATCTTTTTTTTTAAAAAAAAAACTTCAACTATGGTCAAATTTGGCTGGTTATTAGAAGTCATTATCAAATGATTTTCTATTTTTATCCTCCAAGAGAAATCTATTGCTTTGAATAGTTGATTGTCACATTAAACAAACACACAGCTACTTCTTACACATGAAAAAACAAAAAGATTAATTACACTTATAGCTCTTATGAGCTATATTTTTCTATAGCCCATAAATCATAAAGAATTTGATGGTAAATAGATATGAACTTATGCTAACTCTAAGTGCACTTTGGAGACTTTTTATTTTTTTATATACTGATATATATTTTTATTTTGAATAAATAAGCTATAATAGTTAGCAAGTAGCAAATGTGACAAAAAAAAATCTATCTAAGCATAGCAACCAACCCTTATGTTAACGTGACAATGCATATACATCATGAACATAGGCGTATGTTAACAAATATATAGTATTATATTAAATATTTATTAAAAATAAATATATTTTTTTTTTTTTTTTTTCATGCAACTAACTAGTTTCTATCGGCCATTGAGATTTGAAATCATGAATGCATCAAGCATTGAACCGTAACGATTTTATTTTATCAAACTAGAATGTAAAGCAATCGAGATAAATTCAATAGCTAAAATTAAATAAATCAAACTACAAATCATTCAAAGAAAAGTATTATAATGGTCTTTTTTTTTTTTCGATGGGACCGGTGAATGAACAAATTCCATAAATTAGTTAGAAAGTGTTAGCTTCTTCTACCTAATCTTATCCAAAAATGATTTCCAAGGGGCGCATACTCCACGTACATTGGCATAAAAGGGAATTTTATTTTTTTTTTTTAAAAACGGCAGGGGCATTTTGGGCAATTTGCCGGTAATTGTATTTTGTCTGATTCCATACCGGTGAAACCGCGTCATCTAGAACGGTGTGAACGGCCGCTTCCCAGGTGGGAATGCGGGTGTAAACACGCAACAGGGTGAGATGACAAGTTTGAAAACGAAGACCGGTAAACTTGGTGCGGAAGGGTCCGCGAAAGTGCGGCTTTAAATGCAGGATTTTTTCTTTAAAAGAAAAAAAAGACAGGATTTCAAGGTCGGTGAGCTGCCACATACAGAAAAAAGTTGCAACAGACCCGGACTCAGACAGCTCACACCAAATCACCGAGGTTTCCTCCCGTTAATATCGTGGGCTCTTGAGAAATGTCATAGGGGTAATGCATGCACGTATGTGAAGCATTGCTAATTGGGGGCAAGGGGGAAAAAAAAAACCTAGTAAAAAACCGAGGTTTTGTTAGTGATCCAACAAATATGCAAAAAAATACTTCTAGGATTTAAGAGGTTGGACCGCAAATTTTTTTTTTTAACTCCAAAAACATACTTTAGCTCATGTACAATTATGATATCAGCATACAAAAAAAATTCACATGCAAATACTTTTGATGTAAGAATAAGATGAAAGAAAGTTATTATTGATTGTTTTTCTTTTTGAAACACTTCAATTTTTTGAGGGGAGATTATTGGACTTGAATGAGTTAAAATCTAGATAATGGGAAAGGAAGAAGGAAAAATTGTCCAATAATTTCTTTTGTACCTCCGGCTATTCTTTCTTATATTTAAATTTTAGATGATATTGATCAAGCTAGTGTATCCATATTTTGTATGATAATGTATTTGGATAGGTGATAAATTGCTAAATTGCTCATCTTGGATGGTATAAGTTTGAAATTTTTTTGCCAATAGTGCCCTATTGGCTAATTTCAAACCGATTGTTCTCTATTTTTTTGCCAATTTTTTGATTTTAGAGTGTCGATTGTCACTACTGACCACATATTGATGACCTCTGACTATACTGTTGAGGCAAGCATCACCAACCATAGCCACATTGGTTGAGACATTCTTCTGTTTTGAGAAAAAAGGGGATCAATAAGTCTCCTATTTTACCAAGGAACGAGGGAAGAAAAAGAGAAGAATAAGAAAAGAAAAGATAAAATAAAGAAAAAAAAAGAAAAGTAATAGTTGAAGAAGAAAGAGAGAAGGAGAGAGTCTCTTTTTTTTCTCCCTTCTATTCTTCTATCCTTTTTCTCTCTTCTCTTATTTTCTCTCCATATTTTCTCTTTCTACATAGTTTCACTCTCACTAGGGATTTCGGATCTTAAAGAAAGGCTTTCTCTCAATAATATTGATCGATCTTAATGCAAAGTGATTCTGACACATGATTGTTGGATAATATGCTAGTCCCCACCCTGACTAGATTGGTTACCACTAGATTTTATCATCAATTACATCCTAAAATTCTAACATGATTATATATCAAACCAATAAAGACATTAGGCACTATTGCTTGGCTAGCTCTGTGAGCATGTTAAAATTTAGGATTTTTTCATGCAATTATTATGACAAAAATATGATAAAATATAATTTTTGAATGTTAAGCATTGAGAAAATTTTTTGAGATTAATTGGATTTGTCGGTTGATTTTTCACAAGATAAGAAATGTAAGTCTTTCTCTAAAATTATCGATAAAATATAAATATTTTCTATATTGAATTATGTATGATGTATAAAAATGATGCATAATTTTTTTAATTATTGAATATATCTTTTTTAGAATATTAAATGATTCATAATCGAATATATTAATGTTAATGTGAATTACACTCAATTAATTTTGATGTTGCGTGGTTTATGAATTTTTGAGCTTAAAATATGAAATAAATTTTTGAAAAAAAATTTGATTTGAGATGGATTTGAACTCACATCCAGATTGTGTTTCGATATCTTACCAGTGAAGGTTGTATGTTGGTATTTTGATATCCTGTTAGTGAGAGTAATTTATTAGTATATTGATATCATATCAATAAATATTATAAATTAATACATCGATATCTTATCAGTAAAGATTATATGTAAGTACATTGATACTTTACTAGTGGTGGTTCTATATTGACACTTTCATACCTCCAAAAGGATAATACATTGGCACTTTGATTATTTCAAAATTCACATTCTGTTTCAAATATAGGATATAAATATGGTCATATTTCATGACATGTTGAGATGAACATGATGTTTTAAAATTTTAAATTATAGATTAATATAGTTAAAATATTTATTATTTATTAAATTTTCTAATTCATTATTTATATCTCATGCAAATTTTGAAAAATGAGATGGCATGAAAATATATCCAAAAAAAATGATTCGAAGTAGAATTTCAATATTTTTATTTTAAAATAATTATATTTTTTTTGTTTGAGATTAGATCCGATTTTATTAATTTTTTTATGATTTAAAAAATAATACTTAACTTGTGTATCGTACTACCTATTTGTATGATAAAATCAATTTTAGGATTTGTTTTCATCACGATAAAGCACGAGCAGTTAATCACTACAAGAAATTTGACTTTTAACGATGAAATTTTAGCGACAAAATTTATTTCATCACAAATAATTAAGCTTTTGCAACGAAATTTAAATTTCGTCCACAAAAATCAGGTATTTGCGATGAAAAAAATTGCGTTGCAAAAAGTTATATCTTTTGCAACGAAATTTTTATTTTTGTTGCTAGAAGATGATTTTTAGCGACGAACCTTTTTTTCGTTGCAAAAAATAATTTTTTTTGCTATCAAATATTTTTTTTCATAGTAAAAAAATATTTTTTTACAACAAAAAAAATTTTATCGCAAAAAAATTATATTTTTTACGACGAAATTGATATTTTGTTGTAAAAAAGAAAGGCTTTTGCGATCAATTTTATTTATATTTAGCGACGAAACTATTGCGTCGCTAAATTTTATTTTGTTGAAAAAATTTGAATATTTTGCGATAAAAATTTAAATTTCATTGCTAGAAATTGATCTTTAGCGATGAAATTTTTTTCATCACAAAAAAATAATTTTTTTGGCGACGAAAAAATTTTTCGTTGCTAATTTTTTTTTTACGTCACAAAAAATTTGATTTTATGCGATGAAATATTTGTTTCATTGCGAAAAACTTGATTTTACGATCATTTTTTATATTTGTGATGAAATTAAATTTTCGTTGCAAAAAATTAATCATTTGCGACGAAAAAATTTTTGTTGCAAAAAATATATTTTTTTGTGATAAAATATTTATTTTTAGCAACGAATGTATTTTGTCGCTACATATTTTTTAATTAAAAAAAAATGCTTTGAAATAGGACCCTAATTGAAAATAAACCTGTTGATCTCCCCACGCCGCCGCAGTCGTCCAAATTTTCTCCCTCTCTGATCTCCGGTGACAGTCCTCCCTCCCCGGTCGTCGGTCGTCCTTCCCGGTAAGTTCTCTCCCTCCCCACCACCATCCTCTCTCTCTCTCCCTCCCCACCACCGTCGAGCCCTCCCTCCCCGCCACCACCACCGCTCGAGCCCGCCCCCCGTCGCTGATCGAGCCCACCTCCCAGCGTGCCATCTCCCTCCCGCCTCGCCACCCTCTCCTCCACGCACCATCTCCCTCTCGGTCTCCACTGTGTCACCATCGGTCGAGTCCTCCCTTCCCGCCACCGTCGTCGGTCGAGGCCTCCCTCCCCCACCATTTCCCTCCTCGCCTGTCCTCTCCCTCCTCGCCTCCACCGTTTCCCGCTCCCTTCGCTTCCTCTCCGACTCTGACCTCCTCCTCCTCCCCTCCCAAACCCTGTCCCTCGAATCCTCCCTCTTCTCTGCCTCCTTCCCTCTGGTTCCCTCCAATCCCTCGAAACCCTAACCCTAGAGCCCTCTCCTTCATCTTCTTCCTCCTCTTCTGCCCCTCTTCCGCCTCGCCCACGCTGCCCCCTTCCGCGGCGTCGCCCGCCGCTTCGGCCTCCCGTCCCTCACCGCCGCCTGCTGCTTCGGCCTCCCGTCCCCCGCCGTCGCCTGCCACTTCGGCCTCCCGTCCCTCGCCGCCGCAATGTCTGCAAGGTAGTCGCCGCTGGTCGACCCCTCCATCCCCTGTCTCCCTCCCTCATTTTCTTTCTCAGTCTCTTACCTGAGAAAAAGTTGAAGGTCGATCCCTTACCTGGCTTGTCTGGTTTCGTAGGGCTGCCGTCGCTGCCGCCGCACCGCCACCGGGCCACCACCGCCATCGTCGGTTGCTATCACTGTCACCATCACTGTTCACGGAAGAGTTGAAGGTGAGAACCATTTTTTTAATTTATATATTTTTTTAATTTTTTTTCTTAATAAATTTTAGCCATTAGAAGTAATTATTTATTATTTTAGTAATTAGATATAATGTTAGATATAATTATTTGTTTAATATAATTAATTTTAATCATGATTTAAAAATATTTTAAAAATAAAAATATTTTTAATAATAATATATTAATTATAGCATAACAAATTTATAAGCCTTAGAATTTTCGTTCGAGGATAGCGTGCATAAACCAATATTTTTTTTTATGAAAAAAATATTGATGCTTTACACACTATTCTCGAATTGTCCTCGTGGATAGTTTGGGCACGTGAATGAATTTAATATTGCAACACATGTGCTTCTATATCACAGAGTTTTGTCGGTATTTTCGATCATGTTCTCTGGATACATAGCACAATTTTAATGCTTGTGTATCTGGAGAACTGCGTCGAAATATTGTCAAAATTTTTTTGGTATAGAAGATATGTATTACAATATTAAATTCTTACGTTCCTGAATGGAATAGGACCATCACCCTATAGGTAGGAGATATAAGGCGTTAGTCAACTATTATTACATAAAATTGATTGTATAGTTTGCATCATAAATATGTAGGTATGGATCGTGGTTGGATGTTATTGCGTGATAAGTTCTATCCTGAGTATATTACGGGTGTGACGACTTTTATGAATATGGCGTCCAATCATACTAGAGAAGATGGAAAAGCTCGTTGTCCATGTCGTCGATGTAGAAATTTATTTTGATGTACCTTATCGGACATTCAGAATCATTTATACGAACACGGTATAGATGTGACTTACAAGAGATGAACTTATCATGATGAAGATTTGCCGACTAGCTCGAGCATATTGTCCAGGAGTCCCATAAATCCGTTGTCAGTCGATGGATCATGCAGTCGTGAAAGACAAACACTTGGTGAAGAAGATAGAGAAATTTTAGAGGATCTTCATTCGGAATTATTTGAAGTAAATGTAGAAGCGAGAGCAGAACATCAGCATTCCATTCCAAGACAAGAAGCTGAAGAGGACAGTAATATATCTATAAATGATAGATTCGAGCGTCTATTAAGAGATGCACAAAGTGATGTTTATCCTTGTTGGTGCAAAAATCTGCTTGCGTCGGAGAAGCTGGAGTCGGGGAAGCCGCGGTCGCCGTCGGGACCTGCAAGGAAAGTCTAAACCGGAGGTGGGGTTGCTTCGGCAAGACCCTCCGACGCTCAAGTCAGTTCTCTGCCTCAACAAGAATGGAGTGTTCGAACGGAGAATTTAGCAGAGTTTTGAGATAAGAAATGAGCTTAAAGAATAACGTATCTGGGTCCCCCTTTTATAGGCGGAGGAGGCAACGGATTGATGGCGACGTTTGTAACCGTCTGGTAGTGGGCCGCCCATGGTCAGGAGAATTGATTGCAAAGGATAGTGGAGTAGACGTGTGGCCATCACCGTGGCTCGCCACGTGGAATCTGTTACGAGGGGTGGAGCAGCGTCCGTTGTCGTGACTCGCCAGCGGATGGGAGAATCGCATGGAATTCGTCGCAGGAGGTGGAGCAGGTTCGTGGCCGTTATTGTGGCCTGCCAGGGGGTAGTGCAGCTGTGCAGAATCTGCCACAGGAAATGGAATAGGGTGGCGATGGTTACTGCGGCCTGTCAGGGAATGATGGAACTGCGCGGAGTCCGCCACAGGAAGTGGAGCAGGGTCGTGGCCGTTTTGGTGGCCTGTCAGGGGGCGCGGATCTGTTGATTGAAGCTCGGCAGCGGTCGGAGCCCGATTTCTGTAGAGGTCCGGGAGAGGTCCTCCTGGCGGTTGGGATCGTGGGTGGAGCCCGACTTCTGGGGGAGTCCGGGCAGAACCCTCTCGGAGCCGAAGTTGCGGGCGGAGCCCGGCTCCCGTAGGAGTCCGGGCGGAGTCCTCAGCAGCCGTTGTTGAGGACGGAGCCCGGCTCTCATAGGAGTCCGGGCGGAGTCTGCTTGCGGCTGCAGTCGTTGGCGTCGAGAATGAAGCCCGGCTCCCTTAAGAGTACGGGTGAAGTTCTCCTGCAATTAAAATTAAAGACGAAGTCCGGCTCTCGTAAGAGTCCGGACGGGGCTTACCAGCGGTTGATACTGAGAGCAGAGCTCGGCTCCCGTAGGAGTCCGGGCGGAGCTGTGCAGCAGTTGATGTCGGAGGCGGAGCCCGGCTCCCGTAGGAGTCCGGGCGGAGCTGTGCAGCAGTTGAAGTCGGAGGCGGAGCCCGGCTCCCGTAGGAGTCCGGGCGGAGCTGTGCTGCTGCCGGAGGCGGAGCCCGGCTCCCGTAGGAGTCCGGGCGGAGCTGTTCTGCTGTCGGCGGTGGAGCCCGGCTCCCGTAGGAGTCCGGGCGGAGCTGTGCTGCTGCTGGAGGTGGAGCCCGGCTCCCGTAGGAGTCCAGGCGGAGCTGTGCTGCTGCCGGAGGTGGAGCCCGGCTCCCGTAGGAGTCCGGACGGAGCTGTTCTGCTGTCGGCGGTGGAGCCCGGCTCCCGTAGAAGTCCGGGCGGAGCTGTGCTGCTGCCGGAGGCGGAGCCCGGCTCCCGTAGGAGTCCGGGCGGAGGGAGGTGGAGCCCGGCTCCCGTAGGAGTCCGGGCGGAGCTGTGCTGCTGCCGGAGGCGGAGCCCGGCTCCCGTAGGAGTCCGGACGGAGCTGTGCTGCTGCCGGAGGTGGAGCCCGGCTCCCGTAGGAGTCTAGGCGGAGCTGTTCTGCTGTCGGCGGTGGAGCCCGACTCCCGTAGGAGTCCGGGCGGAGCTGTGCTGCTGTCGGAGGCGGATCCCGGCTCCCGTAGGAGTCCGGGCGGAGCTGTGCTGCTACCGGAGGTGGAGCCCGGCTCCCGTAGGAGTCCGGGCGGAGCTGTTCTGCTGTCGGTGGTGGAGCCCGACTCCCGTAGGAGTCCGGGCGGAGCTGTGCTGCTGCCGGAGGCGGAGCCCGGCTCCCGTAGGAGTCCGGGCGGAGCTGTGCTGCTGCCGGAGGTGGAGCCCGGCTCCCGTAGGAGTCCGGGCGGAGCTGTTCTGCTGTCGGCGGTGGAGTCCGGCTCCCGTAGGAGTCCGGGCGGAGCGTGCTGCTGCCGGAGGCGGAGCCCGGCTCCCGTAGGAGTCCGGGCGGAGCTGTGCTGCTGCCGGAGGCGGAGTCCGGACGGAGCTGTGCTGCTGTCGGAGGCGGAGCCCGGCTCCCGTAGGAGTCCGGGCGGAGCTGTGCTGCTGCCGAAGGCGGAGCCCGGCTCCCGTAGGAATCCGGGCGGAGCTGTGCTGCTGCCGGAGGCGGAGCTCGGCTCCCGTAGGAGTCCGGGCGGAGTTGTTCTGCTGTCGGCGGTGGAGCCCGGCTCCCGTAGGAGTCCGGGTGGAGCTGTGCTGCCGTCGATCCCGTCGAGGGTTTCGGCTGTGGGTATTTTATACCCAACAATCCTGGTTGTAAGAAGTACTCTCTGTTGTCCGTCGTAATAAAGTTATTACATATGAAGATACTTGATAAGTGGTCAAACAGCTCATTTAATTGGTTGCTCAAATTTTTGAAGGACTTACTGCCAGAGGGAGAGTTACTTCCGTCAAGTCATTATGAAGTCAAAAAATTATTGAAAGGACTCGGTTTGGGAGTCAATGACTTGGACCTACGCTGTGAAAAGATACATGCATGTCCGAATGATTGTGGTCTATTTCAGAAGGATAAAAAAGATCTACAAGCATGTCTGATTTGTCATTCAAGCAGATAGAAAGAAAGTCGTGGTAAGGATAAGAAGAAAAAGAAAATACCATGCAAGATTTTGCGGTACTTTTCGATTACACCACGATTGCGTCGATTGTTCATGTCGAGGCATACTACTTGTGACATGCGATGGCATAAGGAGGAAAACAATATCGACGATGATGTCATGAGACATCCATCAGATGGAGATGCGTGGAAACATTTTGATCATGAACATCCATGGTTTGCAGCTGATTCACGAAATGTCAGGCTAGGGTTGGCAACAGACGGATTTAATCCATATGGTAATCTTAGTACTACTTATAGTATGTGGCCTGTTATGGTATTTTCTTATAATTTACCACCATGGAAGTGCATGAAATCACCTTTTAATCTATTGGCCTTGTTGATCTCGGGTCCCCGTGCCCCTGGAAGAGACATAGACATATTTTTAGAGCCGTTGATCGAAGAGTTACAATATTTGTGGGAAGAAGGATGCGAAACATATGATCATGTTGCAGGAGGCATCTTTCGTATGCATGCAGCACTGCTTTGGACAGTTAATGATTTTTCTGCATATGGCGATATTTCTGGATGGTGTACAAAAGGGTATAAAGCATGCCCAACTTGTAACGATGATATTACATCGGACCGTATTCGTGGAAAGATTTATTTTACCGGCCATCGACGTTTCTTGCCAGATGATCATAGATGAAGGAGAAGTCTTAAGTTCAATGGCAAGCATGAACGACGTGCGCAGCCAAGATTCTGATCTACGGACAATATTTTAAATCAGTTACCCAACCCACAGGATGTCATATTTGGTAAGGGTCTGGCTAGCCAAGTAGGGGTGCGAACAAGTATCGAAAATTAGAGAAAAAAGAGCAAGTTGTTTGATCTTCCATATTGGAAAACGCTTCTTCTTCGACATAATCTTGACGTCATGCATATTGAAAAGAATATATTTGATAATGTATTTTATACCATTCTCAATATCGAAGGAAGAACGAAGGATACCGTGAAGGCTCATCTTGACTTAGAGGATATGCGGATTAGAAAGGAATTACATTTGATTCGACGAGGGGATAGGCTGGTGAAGCCATTGGCATGTTATACACTGAATCGAAGAGAGAGAAATCAATTTCTTTCATATTTGAGATCAGTGAGATTTTATGATGGATACGCCTCAAACTTGAAACGGTGCATCAAGTCGAAAGATGGGAAGATCGTCGGGATGAAAAGTCATGATTGTCATATACTTCTACAACATGTGCTCCCAGTTGGTTTGTGCGGATTGTTGCCGGATAATGTGTGTGATGCGTTACTTGATCTGGAAACTTATTTTCGAGACTTATGTGCGAAGACATTGAGACGAAGTCAGATCGACATATTGGAGAAGAAGATTATCATTACTCTCTGTAAGCTCGAGATGATATTTTCTCCCATCTTCTTTAATATTATGGTGCATCTTTCTGTTCATCTTCCACATGAGGCTAGATTGGGTGGGCCAGTACATACAAGATGGATGTACCCAATTGAAAGGTAATTGCATGATATTGTAATATTTATTATTCATTATTGTATTCTTATTATATGTGATATCAATTGATAATTTATTGAATAGGAAGATGCGTGAATACAAGAGTGCCGTCACTAACAAAGCACGGCCTGAAGGTTCAATAGCAGAGGCACATGTTATGAATGAATGTCTGACATTCTGCTCTATGTACCTTCGACGAGTGGAGACCAAATTTACAAGGCCACAATGGAATATCGATGTTGACGAGATTCTGACCGATGGATTGTCCGTGTTCTCCAATGTTGCCCGACCATATGGTAAAAAAGATTTTCGAATGTTGACACCACAAGAAACGGATGACATGCATTGGTATGTGCTAAATAATTGCGAGGAGGTAGAAGCGTACATGATGTGAGTATATACATTTAATTTTTATTTGTTGATATATCAATGAATGTACGTAGATTCTAAATTAAAATATACATGGTATTACTGTATCACTTCAGAGAACACGAAAGTGAGCTCAGAAGAAGTAATCCTACATTAGCAGCGGCATGACATAGGAATCAATTCGCATCATAGTTTGACGAACGGGTAAGTTATGTTCATGTTCATCCATGATTAAAAGTTTGTTTATATAGTATTTATTTTATCAAATTTAACCTGCTTATTGTTCTTTTAATTGTAGATAGCTCAGCTACGTATAGACAATCCTAACTGTATCAGTAATGACTTAGCTGCACTTGCACGAAAACCTGACAGATGTGTATCAGTATATTCAGCATGCATAGTCAATGGTGTGCGATTCTTAATGGAAAATCACGATCGCGATCGAACCACACAGAATTATGGAATAAGCGTGGAGGGCGAGCACAAGAGTGAAATAATAGATTTTTTTGATGTTCTGCATGAGGTTATAGAGTTGAGATATAGTGGTCTTCGACGGATTGTGTTATTCAAGTGTCGATGGTATGACTTAGGACGACACAGGCCAATTGTTATAGATCTTCAACTCATCAGTGTCCACACTGGTCATGTATGGTACGAAAGTGATCCTTATATTTTTGCAAAGCAAGCAAGACTAGTGTGGTATATTGATGATAACAAAATGAAAGAGCCTTGATGAGTTGCAATAAGGGCTCAGCATAGGCATTTGTTTGATCCCGCACTTTTCACATGCCCGAACGATGAAGATCTTGAGAATGAAGTCCGTGTAATTATTGAAAACGAAGCATATCAAATGCAAGCACCAGATAACATATTAGTGCCAGATGATACGATTGACATAGGATAATTACAAAGAGACGACTATGAACCTGAGGATGTTTCTATTGTTGGATCGTCGATAAGGGCACGGGCACGAGCACGATCCAATAATGACTTCATTAACGACGATGATGATAGCACTTCAGGGTCGAAGTCTTCTACGACTCCCGTCGAAGATGACTATATGGACACGAGTTCAGAATCTGAGAACAATAATTAATATGAATAAGTAATTCAATTTATTTTTTTGTTATATCATGTAATACTTGAGTTTTTTTGATTACGTGCTGATTTAAATTATTTTAATCATTGCAGCATCATGACTGGTCCTAGACGTAGACGTTCACGGGATAGGCAGCAGGCTCCGCTTGATGATACACATCCTCACTTTAGCATTTTGCATGATGAGTCAGAGTATTTAGATGAGACTCAGTTGCCCGAGTCTACAGAGCAGACTAGTGCTCAGCCAGAGCTTGCCCAGTCGGAGGTCATGGTACCGCAGCATCATCCCCTTACAGATACATCTCTATCAATTTATAAACCATATATATTTTTTTGTTATATGCATTTAGTGATACATGATATATGTTCATTTCACCAATTTTTACATGTAGGAACACAGCATCGACGTGCAGTGCGTGGTCTTAGTAGGGGTCTTGTTTTGAAAAAATATGTGCATACACACAATGAAAAACTGAAGGTACAGATATTTTGAGATCATCCGGTTGGCACAGAGGCTAGTATCATCGCAAATGAGATCAGTTTGTATATGTGGAATCATTTTCCGTGGGCTGCTGAAAGTTTCAAGCATGTAGCTCCTCGATACCGTGATGCTCTAGTCTCTCACATCAAGGTAAGAATTAAATTTGGATGTCTTGCATATCATTACATGATCCATATTATTTTTAGTTATATAAATAAATTTTTTATTATATGAATAATTTTATGTATTTGCTTTTTGGTATGATGACTGTGTAGGATAATATTGACTTCGAGGATTGCACCGACGAAGAAGTGATGGCATGTATTCTCAAAATGACTGCAAATAGATACAGAGATCGGCGATGTAGGCTTCATAAATATTGCAATGAGCTGCAGGCGAAGGGGATTGATCTTGTGACCAAGCCATATAGAAATTGGGCTAGGTCTAGTGACGATTGGCGGTGGTTATGTGAGCATTTTGGAAGTGAGGCATTTCAGGTATGTCTAGTGTTTCAAGTTATTTTAATTTTGTTATGTCCTTTATTGGTTATAATTATATGTATTTTGTAGCGACGATCGGAGGCGAATAAGGTGAATAGGAGTAAGATTGATTCTATTCACACGCAAGGAAGTGCCTCTTTTGCACAGGGAATGAAGAGGATGGTACGTAACTACATTTGCAATCATACTTTGTAACTTCTTATTAAATATTTATATTATTTTGATATCTTTTTTTTTCTTTTTTTTTTGTTTGAACAGGAACTATCCGGAGTCGACGCCTATGCTAAATTCTATCAAAACAAGAGTGGCGAGTTCGTGACCGAAGAGGCGAGGCAGCGTCATGTAAGTATCATTACTCTATATTTTGAATACTTTTAAAGAGTTTGAAAAAAATTTATGATTTTATTTGGTTTATTGTGAAGGAAAAAATATTAGAATTGAGAGAGCAGGCGACGAGGGAGGTGGGATCTGACGGTGATACTGGATCGCAGTAGATTTGTTTGATGACAGATGATATGATTTTGGATACCGTCCTCGGGCGGCAGCTAGGATCTGGTCATAGCATGCGGTCTAAAAAATCACGCAGTTCATCATCCGGCCGGTCTGATGATGCATTGGTGCCAGAGGCAGTTAGGACATCCATGAGCATGATGCAAGATTAGATTAGTTACTGGATGAATCGTAGTCAGACGCTCGAGAGGATAGTAGCTGCGGTGGCGGGATGGCTCGGTATTGATGCTTCTGAGTTAGCACCTCTACAGTCACATGATGCCGCCTCTGCACCACCATCGCGACACATATCGGGTCAGGGATCGACGCCTGGAGAAGGGAACGAGGCCAACGAGTCAGATCATACCTAGTTTGTAGTTATTTTAAATTTAAAATGATGTATGGACTTATATTTTTGTATATGACAAAGATGGTTATAAAACTTTTTGATACTTGGAATTGGTCTTTTGAATTAGAATATTTTTATTGTGTTAATATACTGTTTATTTAAAATATGTTTGATCAGAGAATTTATATTTGAGCAGATTTTTTTTGAAAAAAAATAAAAATTTTATTTTTTATCCAAAATTTATTTTAGCGATGAAATATTAATTTCGTCACAAAAAAATTTGTGAACCCAAAAAAGTAAAATTTTTATTATACATTGCGACGAAATTTTTTATTTCGTTGCTATTTTTGCGACGAAAAAATAGTTTCATCGCTAAAAATTTTAACTTTTTACGATGAAATTTTTATTTCGTCGCAATTATGGCGACGAATTTTTTTATTTCATCGCTCTTATAGCGATGAAATTTTTATTTCATCGCCATTATAGCGACGAAATTTTTTTTTCGTCGCAATTATAGCAACGAACATTTTTTTCGTCGCAGTAATTGCGACGAAATTTTTGCGACAAATTTTGTTTGCGACGAAATCCGTCGCTAAGTTTTACGACGAATTTCATTTTCATCGCAAAAAATAAGAGAATATTTTTTTTTAATCACAATATTTAGCGATGAAATTATTTTTCATTATAATTTTAGCGACGAAATTTTAAGCTCTTGCGATAAAATATTTTCGTCGCTAATACAGCACATACTTCGTCGTCTAGGTTTACTATTTTTTGCGACGAAATAAAATTATTTCGTCGCTAAGGTCTTTTGCTACGAGGCTTTCTCTACAAATTTTTAGCGACGATATATTTCATCGTAAATACTTTTAGCGACGAAAATATGATTTTTAGCGATGAAAAAATTTCATCGCAAAAAGTCAAATTTCTTGTAGTGAATCCCTTGGCCACTGCTAGCGCGCGCGGTCGAGTCCTTTTCCTAAATAATGTAAAAAAAATTTATTTATATAAATAATTTAATTTTTAACTTATTTATCAGATTGATGCAAAAATCATAAAATATCATTTTGAATGGCGTTTTATCATCGCCATGTCATCCCTCATTTTTCATGTAGACGATGCCAAAAAAAAAATTAAAAATAAAAATATCAAATAATATGGTATTTTTAAAAATATCATATTATTTGGTATTTTTTAATTTTTTTCCTAAAAAAAGAAAAAATGATAAAAAATAGAAAAAATTAAATTTATAAAAAAATAAAAATTTTAATTTTGATAAAAATAAAAATTATCATTTAAAATTAGTATCTCCATTTCAAATTATTTTTTTAAAAAATATTTGAAAATAAATCGGTGTGAAAAAAAATTAAAAATACCATAAAAAAAGAATCCAAAACAAATAGAAATTATAATTCTAAAATTAAAAAAAATAAAAATTTTAATTTTAATATAAAGAAAAATCATCATTTCAAATTACAATCTCTTTTTTAAATTAATTTTTTAAAAAAAATATCATAAAAAAAGAAAAAAATAGAAAAAAATAAAAATTATAATTTTTAATGAATTTTAAAGAAT
Source organism: Elaeis guineensis (assembly GCF_000442705.2). Classification (NCBI taxonomy): domain Eukaryota; kingdom Viridiplantae; phylum Streptophyta; class Magnoliopsida; order Arecales; family Arecaceae; genus Elaeis; species Elaeis guineensis. Next base: position 34,115,082 of record NC_026008.2, read on the forward strand.
AAAAATTCTAATTTTAATTCAAATAAAAAAGATAATTTTAAATTATTTTGTCCATTTAAAATTAATTTTAAAATAAAATATCTCAAAAAAATCTTCAAAAATTAAAAAATAAAAAATACCATAAAAAAAGAAAAAATAAGAGCCAAATAAAAATTATAATTTTAAATTTAAAAAATAAAAATTTTAATTTTAATTTAAATTAAAACCATGATTTCAAATTACTTTCTCCATTTCAAATTAATTTTTTTAAAAAAATATGTCAAAATAATAAAAAATAAAAAAAATACCATAAAAGAGTAAAATATTTAAAAAATGAGAAAAAAACTAAAAATTATAATTTTTAATATAAAAAAAATAAAATTTTTAATTTTAATTAAAATAAAAAATATCATTTCAAATTACTTTCCCTATTTCAAATTATTTTTTTAAAAAATATTCCAAACAAAGAAGTAAAAAATGAGAAAAGAATAAAAATTCAAATGTTAACTCAAATAAAAAATATAAATTAAAATTATTTTTTTCCATTTAAAATTAATTTTTTTTAAAAAATATCCCAAAAAAATTATGGGGGTTAAAAAAATAAAAAATATCATAAAAAAATGATAAAAAAATGAGAAAAAAAATAAAAATTATAATTTTGAATTTAAAAAAATAAAAATTTTATTTCAAAATTTTAATTCAAAATATCAAATCGAGATGTAGCAGTGCGGTCCGATTCATCTCATAATTAAATTATCTGATATATTATTATTATTTACGTTATAATTTCTATAGCCCTTTTAGCATAACTTTTTCTCTCCTAATGTTCTGAGACATATTAGAGTATGTGTAACCATATCTACGAAGTATAATATCCGATCACTTGAAATTAAATAATATTAAATAAAATTAATAATTAATAATATTAAATAAAATAAAAATATCAAGCGTATAAAAAATAGTGCAATAATAGTATCAAAAATACTAAGTACAAATCTAAAAAAGACTAAGTCCCACAAGGACGTCGTGGTGCCCGTGATTGCTTGGACCTTCTCAGGAGGGTCCTCAATGGCTGCTCCTGCTCCTGCTGTGATGGCTCCTTTCCTATATCAGTGGAGGAGGTCTGCTGATCATGCTGCTCAGGAATAACGGATGCTGTCGGATCATCTACGGACTGAGCGATCCGCTCAACCCTCTCATCTAGATATACGGATGGGCCTGAAAAGAAAGTATCATACTCATGTGGCCAACTGGTATCCGATGATGTCATCTAGGGGATGTAGGAAGAAGAAGGCGCTGCTATCTGTGGATCAAAAGGCGGTGGCATCTGTGCAGCATCTAGTGATGATATCTGCGGAATATGCGGGATAGCATATGTGAAACATATGGTGACGGCGTATATCTCATATCTGGCGCATCGACTACTCCATACCAAGGCGCACAGCTATATGGATCAACATCGATCGCCATCAATGTTTCGAAACTTGTTCTCTCTATCTCACGCAGTATCCGAACTCGTTCATCCTCATTAGTCGTAGATAAAGCACGACGAGCGTCCAACACAAGATCCGACATAGAATCTATCTACAAAATAAAAATAAAACAGTCAATATACTGTAAAATATAAAACAAAAATATAACACAAACAACATAAACTAATTTTCGTAGTCTTACCAAAAGACGCATAGCAGAACTCTCATCCTCGTATCCGAGAACTGCAACCGAGGCTGTCCAATGACTCGCACTGTAATGCTAAAAAATCAAGCCATATAGTCATCGATATATGAACGGCCTCTCAAAATGGGATCACCATGAACAATGTGATCTCGACGTGCATCCTAAATATCGATATACTCTGCATGTCTGATATGTCAGTCAATACGAGCTCTCCCTCGTCGATCAATACGATGAAGTCCCTGGTTGGTATCAAACTGCTCTGGGATATCTTGAATCTGACCAAACTGCCACAGGCACGATCGAAAAGATGCCACTCTACCACATCAAAATAAATAAGTGGCACTCTAGCAGTCCATATGTCATGTCCAACTGTACACATCTGCAGTAATATAGTCAATATCTCATCTGTATATAGCTCCCACAAAAACTGATAGAGTTAAAATAAAAAAAATTAGTAAGCTAAAATTTTAATAGATTATGAATACTGTAAAATGATATTTATAAAAAAATTTAAAATTTATCTGTCTATATGTATCAACTAATGTATCCACCTGGCATTTATAAACCCGTGTCACTCTCGTCGATATGTGATGAACGTTGAATGCAACGTTCCATCTGTTTCACAATCTACTCATGTTAAATAAATTTTATCAAATTTAAAACAGTAAATTTCAAATAAAAAAAGTAATATTTTTATACCTATATCTCAATGGTCCATTCAGTCTGAATGGAACATCAGGATCATGCTGCTCTGATGGCATCTCGAGCAACTATCGTCATAATGGACTGATAGTCGGCATACGCTTCCATACCCAAATTTGCAAATTTCAAAAAAATTATACATGATATACCCAATATTTGAAATATAATTAAATATTAAAAATAAAAATTTTTAATTCACATACCTGTAATAATACAAGATAACCATCAATCTCGCTCTGATCAGCATAAGAATCCCGACACATAGCTCTGTACAAGCAAGCTAGTACTGCACTGCCCCAACTGAGTCTACGAGCGAAGTCTAAATCCTCTAATAATGGCAAAAACATCAACTTCATCTTATTCGATGAAGTATCGGATAACAGAACACCACCTAACAATCGCAGCACCTGACCCCTAATATACTGCTACACCATCTGCTCTGGTGCATCATCCGCAATATGAAAATATCGATAACGATCATCCAAACACTCAATCCTGAGTCGTGAATGATCGAAAAAGTGTACGTCAGGCTCAAACCCTAGCAATCATAAGCACAAAGCCTGCCACTCCGGAATGGTAAGCGTGGGATCAACTCCGATAATTGGATCGCCATCAACTGGTAGTCCAGTAAGGATGATGACATCCTGTAAAGTGATGGTCACCTCACCAAATAGAAAATGAAATATGTATGTCTCTGGACGCCATCTCTCAAGCAAAGCAGTAATAAGACCAACGTCTATCTGTATACGACCAATCCGATATACTCCATAAAATTTAAGATATAGTAAATAATCCAGCATTCTATGTGGGATGTCCTCTGTCCTCCAGAAGTCAGCATCGAATCGTCGTAGATGAAGATGTCTGGACTCCTGCAATAAAATATAATAATTAGATAATGTATATGACTTTTCAAAAAAAATTTAAATAGTAAATAGGATTGAAATACTTACACCGCCATCTAAAATAGTCTGTGATCGATGGTGCTCCTGCAATGTAAGAATACTGCTGTCTCGAGGATCGGGATACCACAGATCATAAGCCATAATACGCTAATGAATCTAAAATAATGATATTATCATAAGTGTATTAAAAAATAAAAAATATGATATGATAGCCATTCATTTTATGAGAAATATATTTTAAACACAATATTGTCACACAATACAACTTAAACACAAAATTCAGTTCATCTCAGGATATTAAACATGTATATTCAAATACGATCTCACAGAAATACATAAAACAATGATGAAAATACATCTTTGGAGCTTTTAATTTCTTCCACTGCTTGAAGTTGAAGTATGTTGAAGTATCCTAGTACAGCGACGGCGATCATGATCCTGTTTCTTACAAATACCACAGTGGTTCTTATTTCTTATTTGCCTATCATCCATCTCATTTCATAGTCTTGTTGACTTTGGTCTACCTTTCTGCTTGGGTCTCAAACGATGATAATCAGGAATACATTTGAACATACGTGTATGTATCCAATAATCTTCATGTGGTAATGGATTAAAGTCACTGCTCCAAGCATTCATATATACTGTAATTGTATATGCATCATCCATAAAATCACTAAAATGTACAGCAATTTCTTGACACATAACTAAAACGTGTGAATATGGATATTTATACATGCTCTACTTTCCACAAGAATATTTTTTTCAGCTAAAGTAACAGTATGAAAATTTTATCCACCTCGTAACCCTGCGTTTGCTCTCCTCGTAAGTACTTCATATATACTTCTTTGAAGGTTGAATGCTGTTACTCTGTGCTGATTAGCTTTAACTTGATCTTCAGCAATCTTAATTGCAATATGAAGAGTAAAAAGATTATTTGGATTCTCCTCTACATATCTCAAGGCTTGGGCATGCCTCGTATTGAAGTGTTTCACAAGATGATAAAATGTCATTTGAACACAAGCTGTAATTGACACATTTCTAGCTCCTCGTAAAATACTGTTAAAAACCTTCGACAAATTTATAGTTAAGACACCATAGCACAGGCCATCATCATGTGCCAACGTCCACTTCTCCTTTTCTATCTCGGACAACCAGCTCCAAGCCTCTTCATTCACTGTTTTGATCCTACCCATAATAAAGTTGAACTTGCGAACTTGATGAGTGCTTCCTGCTTGCCATACTGCTCTTTTCAGCTGCATATTTTTAAAATGAATGTTAAAATTACTGCAGATATATCTTAAGCAGTATTGGTGATAGGCACATGGTAGACTCCATCCAATAGACTCATTTGTGATGGCATTTAATATACCTGGATATCTGTCAGAAATTAAGCATATTCTATTTCTATCTTTGATGATATGTGTTCTGACCTGAAAAAGAAATCAACTCTAACTTGCAGTCGTCTCCTCATCCACAATTGCATATGCTAATAGAAATATCCCATTCTCTGCATCAATTTCTGTTGCAATTAACATCTTACCTTTAAACTTTTCATACAAGTACGTGCCATCAATGCTGATTACAGGACGACAGTGCATAAAACCCTGGATAGATGGTTGGAAAGCCTAAAAAATATAATTTAAAATTCGGACATTGAAATTCACAGTTTGAAAAAAATTCCATGAAACAACTGTACCGGAATTTGCATGTTGAAGTGCAGCTATATAATATGATAATTTAGCATAAGACGGCTCCCATTCTCCATAAATATCAACCAATGCCTTCTGCTTTCCACACCATGCTTTCCTGTATGACACTGTATATTGAAATTGATCATTAATGGTTGTCACAATAGCTTCAACTTTAACACCAGGATCTTTCTCAACAATATATCAGACTAGTGTGCTAATCATCCTTCCACTGACATGTTGTGGTCTCGACTCAACCCCGTAAACAAACAAGTATGAGAACCCTCATATTTTATGATTTAAAAATATCCATATTTTTTCAATAATACAGTACGAAGCTTCCATTTACAATTTTGAACATTATCTGATGATGCACATCGTACGGACCATAATTTCGAATACGTCTGAACTACATTGTATGTCCGATGCTTCATAATGTGATAAAGATCAACAGCTCTCCTTACATAATCTTTACTCTCAAATATTAGACTTTTAGAAAATTCAGCCATCGAGGAGTCCCAAAACTGATAGTCAGAGTTCAATCTTCGACCAGCACTAACACAACCACCATCATCTAAATTTATATCGTTAAAAAATTATGAGAGTTCGTGCAAACGAGGTTGAGGTTCTCCCACATTAATATTAGCCTGAACATCTTCATCATCATTCTCATCTTCATTACTGCTACTGTCCTCATCCATCCAATAGTCTTCATCTCCGCTTTCATTTGACTCAAAGCCTAGATTATCAGAATTTATTCTACCGACTACCCAGTCATTATTCCCTATATGAGTGTCGTCTCTCGCACTTACCACTACTTCTAGTAAAGGAGAAGTCACTATAGCAGAAGACACAGGAGAGGTCACCATATGACTCTAAATAATTGGACAACTAGGACCAACAGTAGTGGAATGTTGTTCTGCAAATACGGTCTCAACACTATCGGTTTGCACCATAGGAGTTACGAAAGGTGAGGAAGGCCTAACATTATTGTCCGTTTGAGTTAAAAGTCGACTATAGTATCCAAAGCTCGGTATATCTTCCTTTTCAATATATAATTTTAAAAATCGATATTCTGAATATTTCAAAAGAAAGGTCAGCATTTCTTCGACATCTTCATCAATTAGAACTAAGATATAATTGCTCTGCATTAACTATCCCGACAGATTAGAAGATTTTCATTTCAATTTTATTTCATATTTTTATTTGTCTATAGGAATACTGCTGTATAAATGGTCCAATAATTCTTGACATGATAATGATGAAGATACTCTAATCATCCGATTTGCAGGGTGATTGTACTGCACACCAGTTTCATCATTCTGTATTATGCCATCATAATACAATAGTACACGAACTCGAGTACTGTTCATTTTCTCAGAGAAATCTATGATAAAATTAAAATCAAAATATTTAGTATTACTAATTATTTTATTATTTTAAAAGATTTATATGATAAATGCATCATATCATCAATAAATAGGTACAGATAGATTCTATCCCATTCGAGAATTGCATTAATTCTATAGGTTAATTACATTAATCAAATGATACGCAAAAGGAACCGAAAGAAATTTTGACAGTATTTTTTCTTAGTTCTCCCCACACGACTGAAAATATGTGAGGAGAACTAAAAAAAAATGCTGTCCGATATTTCTCTCGAACCCTCTGCATATTATTCGAATAATGTAATTACCTATAGAATTAAATACAATTTTCAAACTGTTCAAACTGGACAATCAATTGACCAATGTATATATTTTACGGTATCCGTATAAAAATATATAATCAAATATATATTTTATACGGATGTCGTAGAATATCCTACATTGGTCAACTGACAGGTCTACATTTTCATGAAATACAATATATTTTAAAATTTTTAAATTATGATCGAATCAAATTTTAAAATAAATCTGAATCTAATGAGATAAAAATAAAAAATAAAAAATAATGAGATAAAAATAAAAATTAAAAAAATTAAAATAGAAGGGTGCTGCAGGGCCGCATGGGCCCGCCATCGGAGGGCCGCCGCAGGCCCGCCGTCGTCGGGGCCAGCTGTCGGGGCCTATCGCCGGGGCCCGCTACCGCGGATCGAAATAGAAGGGCCACCACAGGGCCGCACGGGCCCACCACCGGGGCCTGCCGCGGCCCGTCGCCGGCGGGCCAACGTAGGGGCCCATCGGGCCCCATCGCCGGGGGGGCCGTCGGGGCTCGTTACAGGGAGCCGCTGTCGGCCCTCTGTCGCCGGCGGCCAAGGAAAAAGAGGGAGAGAGAGAGAGGAAGAGGGAGAGAAGAGGGGGCCGGCCAAGGGAAGGGGAGGGCCGGGGCCCGCTGCTGGCCATTTATCGCCGGCGGCCAAGGAAAAAGAGGGAGAGAGAGAGGAAGAGGAAGAGAGAGAGAGAGGAAGAGGGAGAGAAGAGGGGGCCGGCCAAGGGAAGGGGAGGGCTGGGGCCCGCCACAGGGGGCCGCCGTCGGGGCGTGCGGGCCCACCGCCGGCCCTCTGTCGTCGGTGGCCAAGAAAAAAGAGGGAGAGAGAGAGAGAGGAAGAGGGAGAGGAGGGGGCTGGCCAAGGGAAAGGGAGGGTCGGGGCCCGCCGCGGGGGGCCGCCGTCGGGGTGCGCAGGCCCATCGCTGGCCCTCTGTCGCTGGCAGCCAAGGAAAAAGAGAGAGAGAGAGGAAGAGGGAGAGAAGAGGAAGAGAGAGAAGAAGAGGAAAGAGAGAGGAGGGAGCTCACCATCGTCGGGAGCTCACCGCCATGCCGTCAGAGAGGAGAAATATCGGAGAAGAGGGAGAGAGGGTTTTTTTTGGATTTTATGCTTCAAAAATGCCAAATGGAATGGCATTTTCAAAAACTCCATTCTGTTTGGCATTTTCTTCCATCTTTTTCTTTTTTATGATTTTTTTATTTTTTTTTAATTTTTTTTAGTTATTTTTTTGTGATTTTTTAATAAATAAAATTAATTTAAAATGGGGATAGTAATTTGAAATGATAATTTTTTATTTGAATTAAAGTTAATTTTTTTAAAAAAAAAAATAATAATAATTATAATTTTTTTATCATTTTTTATTTAAATTATAATTATAATTATAATTTTTAATTTTTTTCAATTCAATTCTTTTCCCTTTTTTCTTTTTTTATGGTATTTTTTATTTCTTTTACCCCAATTTTTTTCTTTTTTTCAGATATTTTTTAAAAAATAATTTGAAATGGAGAAAGTAATTTGAAATGATATTTTTTATTTGAATTAAAGTTAAAATTTTTATTTTTTTAAAATTCTAATTTATAATTTTTATTTTTTTCATTTTTTTTCTTTTTTCATTTTTTTGGCATTTTTTTCATTTATTTTTCTTGAATTCAAATTCAAATTTTAATTTTTTTATAATTTAAAATTATAATTTTTATTTTTTCCCATTTTTATCATTTTTTTTGTTTTTATGAAATTTTTTTAAGGTATTTTTTTCATTTGTTTGGAATATTTTTTAAATAAATTAATTTAAAATGGAAAAAATAATTTGAAATGATATCTTTTATTTTAATTAAAATTAAAAATTTTATTCTTTTTAAATTTAAAATTATAATTTTTATTTTTTTATCATTTTTTTAAATTTTTGAATTTTTTATGGCTCTTTTATTTTTTTATTTTTTTGAACATCTTTTTTTTTAAAAATTAATTTGAAATGGAGAAAGTAATTTGAAATGATGTTTTTTATTTGAATTAAAAATAAAATTTTTATTTTTTAAATTCAAAATTATAATTTTTATTTTTTTCTCATTTCTTTCTCATTTTTTTATGTTATTTTTTTTTTATTTTTTAAAGATTTTTTAAGATATTTTTTTAAAAATTATTTTTAAATAAAGAAAATAATTTAAAAATATTTTTTTATTTGAATTAAAATTAAAATTTTTATTCTTTAAAATTTATTCAAAATTTTAATTTTAATTTTTTTCTATTTTTTTCTTTTTTTATTATATTTTTTTAAAAAAAATTATTTGAAAAAGAGATTGTAATTTGAAATGATGATTTTTATTTGATTTAAAATTAAAATTTTTATTTTCTTAAATTTTAGAATTATAATTTCTATTTCTTTTTGATTTTTTGTTATGATATTTTTAAATTTTTTTTACATCAATTTTTTTCAGATATTTTTTTAAAAAGATAATTTGAAATGGAGATACTAATTTTAAATGGAGAAACTAATTTTAAATGATAATTTTTTATTTTTATCAAAATTAAAATTTTTATTTTTTTATAAATTTAAATTTTTTTTCTATTTTTTATCATTTTTTTTGAAAGAAAAAATAAAAAATGCCAAATAATATGGTATTTTTAAAAACGTCATATTATTTGGTGTTTTCTATTTTTATTTTTTATTTTTTTTTGACGTCGTCTACGTGAAAAATGAGGGATGACGTGACAATGATAAAATGCCATTCAAAATCATATTTTATCGATTTTGCATCATTCTGATAAATAAATTAAAAATTAAATTATTTATATAAATAATTTTTTTATATTAATTAAAAAAAATACTCACGCGCGGTATCCCCAAACTTTATTCCTCTACGATGGTTTCGAGGCCGCCTCCTCTCCTACCCCTCATCCTCCCATGTGCAAGTCCCAACGTGCTGTCATCGCATCCGACCCCACCAGCCGCTCCTCCTTTAGCGTCCCCATCACTGTCTCCGGTGGGTAGCACCACTGCCTCCAACTCCTCCCCCTCGGGCGCCTTGCTCGCCTCTAAGACCTCCTCCTCCGCCTCCCTCCTCGCCCTCCACAACTCCCTCCAAGAGACCCCCGCCCTCTACCCCTTCTCCGAGATTTCCGTTGCCACCAAGAACCCGCCACCTACATGCCTGCCTCACTGCCATCCACAAGAGCCACCACAGCGGCCTTGTCTGCCTCCTTAGCACCTCTGTCGTCAGTGGCTGCATCTACCTCGTCTACGAGAATTCCCCCGGCGCCCCCCACGCCGATTGCTTCCGTAACCCCCACAACCCCAACTTCACCCTGCTCTCTTCCTGGATATCTCGCGTCCAGGTCGCCGTATCCAGGTCATCGTCGATCTCATCCAGGGCCTCGACTATATCCACCACCATTTCGCTACCATCCACAACTGCATTGAGGCCTCCAATGTCCTCATCATTGAGCCCCACTCTATGCCAAGATCTACCATTTCGGCACCGCAAATCTCACTAGCGAGATCCTCGCCACGACCAAAGCCAACGCCGCCAGAGATCTCTCTCCTGTCCTTTCCATCCCGCAAGCAAAAAAGATCGGACAGACATCGGATGATGATCGACGAAACCAGGGGGTACATGGTGATGGAGCTGCTGGTCGGTGAAAATATCTTGCAGCGATCGGACGTGTCTGCCCATCTGGAGCTCCTCTCTGGTGAGGAGCCGATCAACAACCAGTTCGACAAGGGGCGCAATAGCTTCCACAAGTAGGCAACGGATCCTTGATTGCTCACGATCTGGAGTAGGCGACGGATTGAGAGATTTGGGGAAAAATAGGGCATTCCAATACAGTGGTGATGAACCTTTGAATCTATTTAAACGTGCAGATGGGTAAGGTTGTGTCTGACGAATATGATCATAAATCGATTGAATGCTATTTTTTAAATTTAGTAAATTAAATCTAATAATAAATTTAGACTTAATCTTAGATAAAAAAATTATAATTATTTTTTTATTTATATCTTAAATTTTACGGAAGTTTGAAGCAAGATTTTTTTTGAATGTCGTTAGGTTTTATGAGACATTTAAATTTTAAATTTTAATTAATTAATTTAATTATTTATTTTGTTATTTATTTTATAATATTATGATGAGATGCTTTATGTGTATTAAAAAAAATATATAAACCTATAAAGATTGCCAGGTTGAGAGCGTGACAGATATAATATATCATGAAATAGTATCTTGGTTGATACCTTCCGGTCATCTTCTTGATTTCTTAAGATAAATTTTATGATTAATATTTTAAATATATTTTTTTAATACTTTGGATTGATGATGCTCAGGATGTTTGGTTAGTAATTAAAAAAATATATTTTTTTTATTTTTTAGTTTTTAAACAATAAAAATTAAAAAATAATATTTGATAATATCATACAAAATAAAAATTAAAAATTAAAAAATTAAAATAATTATTTTATATGTAAAATAAAAATATTTTATTTTTCAAAACTTATTTTTCTATCTTTTTATACTTCTCTGCATCTAAAATATCAAAATAAAAAGTAAAGAGTTCGAATCCTTCTCTTTTGTCGGACTCTTCACCTCTCCATCTTCTTTTTTTTTTTTCCTTCTCGAATCTTTCTCTCCCGTCGAATCCTTCACTTGCTATCCTAAAATATTATTTTTATATTTATAATAATATGATTATAAAATATATATATTTATTTTTATTTAATAATAAAAATTTAAAAAAATAAAAAATATTTTTAAAAATTAAAAATTAAAAATTAAAAAATATAATCAAATGCACCCTCAATATATCGTACGTTTTCGGTGGATCGCCAGCTTCAACTAAAACCGCACCTGCTCCTTTTTCAAACATGTAAAGGAGAGCCATCCCAAGTGCCAACGGTCAAAAATGCAGCCAATGGAAAGCAACATGGAGGAGGACCGCATAGCCTTTTGTTCCTCTATTATTTATTCTTCAAGAAAAAGACAGCATGGCCGTTTGACAAAAGTAAGGAAGGAAACAAAAACGGCTGCTATCCTTTTCCCCAATCCTTCTCCCACTCCAGTCCCCAACTCCAGCCCTATTCCCCCTTCTCCATCATTTAAAAAATATCAAAAAATATCAAACAACTTTTCAACAGATATTAAAAAATAGTATAAAATATCAAAAAGATTTCTAATTGATATACTATTTTAAAAAAATATCAAAAAATATCAAAAAAAAGTTAATATACCGTATTAAAGATATCAAAAAAATATATATAATATCAGGAAATTTTTTAACTAATATGTCATATATGCTAAAATTATAGAATTGTGAGATCCTAATTTTGTGAATATTTATATTTTTGTATATATACCGCCCATGATATATCCAAAATCGGAAAACAGTTTTGTGCTCCACTCCAATACCCACTCTCCCCCCATGGCCTCCTACTTCTCCCACCTCTCCTCCCCAGATCGCGACGCCGTCGATGCCATCGTCTCCCAGGCCATCGATCTCTGCACTCTCGATCAGGTCGCCGCCCTCAACACCTCCCATCTCTCCGACTCCTCCCTCCTCCCCACCGACCTCGAATCCCGCTTCCGAAAGCTCAAATCTTTCCCCGGAGCCAATCCCCAGCGACCCCTCGATCAAAGGAAGGAGAACATACCCCGAATCTCGAACCGTGGCGAGAGCATCCCCAAGCCATCAATCGATTCCAACGAGCCAGCAGAAGAGAAGAAGCCGCCCACAAAAGCCGAGACCTCCTCTTCTCCTCCCCTGGAACCAGACGTCGACAAGAATTTGGGAAACCCGAAACCAACAACTGGGTTCGCGTCGTCGTCGTCTTCGATACCTCTCCCTTCTCCGAGAGACTCTCCGTCGCCACCGCGGCGAGGGTGCTGCTTCGTGTTCTCGCCGAGGGGAAAGGAGAGGAAGCGTGGGGATTGGGGCGGGAACGACGAGATTCTCTCGGACGTGGGCACGTTCTCGATGAAGGAGCAGCAGAGGAAGCTGAAGAAGGCGCTCAAGGAGCAGGAGAAGGCGAGCCGGGAGGCGGAGAAGATGGTGGAGTGGGTGAAGCAGGCGTCCGCGAGGATGAATGTGACCGCCGTCGATGAGTTGCTCAGCGACGACGAAGAAGAGCTCAAGTGATTCCTGGTAGTTTTCCTTCTTTTGGCAGCAGTAAGTTTTCTTATACCATTAAAAATATATATACATATATATATATACTGCAAATTTTTGTTTTCTTGGAGAGACCAAGGATAAGATGAACTATGAGAGTTTTGATGGCATCAATAGTTTAATTGTATTAAATCTTGGTATTTCTCAATAAAAAAAAGAGAAAAGATTATCACATAATATCACCATGGTGCTTTTGTTTCATATATCTCTTAATTTTCAGTTGGCTTTTAGTTTGATAAATTTTTACCAATTTTTGCAGAGCAAGAAATGAAAAACTGGCATTAAATGTCACCTATATTATCTTTTGTCTTCTTCTATGCTTATATTTCTTTGCAACTTAGTTTATTATAAACAGATTTGCTATATGTTATAAAGATCTTCCCTGATACAATTGTAGCACCTAGAATTATGACCGGGAACTGAGCATTCTTTTGATGCAAAAAGAGACCTCAGAGAATGATGTCAAAGATCTTCAATTTAGGGCTGTAACAATTTCATAGCAGAATTTTTCATTGATCTCATGGTCATAATTCCTTGTGAATCAGATTTTGTTGTTCCCTTAATTGGCTCTTATAAATTATGATACCGACTTGACCGGTTGTGTCCAATTCTAGTTTCATACAACTGAGCAGCTTTTCCTGCCAAAATGCATAAGCAGGAGCAGATCTGTTGTTAGATCTTTTCTAGAAAGGGAGATTTAGCCCCAGGTATTTAATATTTGTTCTTAGATCTTTTCCAAGTCCCCTATTGGATTAGCTCCGGGGGACTTCAACATGTATTGAACATATTATATGATTCCAGGTGCAAGATCCACCTGCAAAGTGAGAAAACAATGATTGAACAGAGAATGTCTGCATTACTTTCTAAGGCTTGAGACTGCAATAGCAAAATTGCTCCAATTTCAAACTTTGTACCAAGGTATGCTGAACCAGGCCAAACCGCCCGGTTCACTCCATACCAAGCCGAACCGGTACAAGACCGGATTGGTTCGGCCCTATTTTATGAAACCACCACCAAATCGCTGGTATTGAGATGTATTGCTCCATACCGAAGCATACCGCCCTCATAACATACCGAATCGAAATGTACCTACCTATACTGAAATAAAAAATTGAAAAAAATATGTTAACTAGATCTGCTGAATTGGACTGAGTCATCGGGTTCACCCCATACCGAGTCAAACCGGCTGCCGACCGGTATGGCTTCCCGGCGCCGATTCTGTGGATCTTACTCTATGCTGCCATTTAATATCCAGACAAATTTATACCTTCAAAACAAACATGGAATATGATTCTGAAAGTATTCCATTGACAGCTGAATACAACTGAAAGCAAAACCAGGTTGAAGTGTAGGTATTCTCTCAATGTTAGCTTAGTTTTTTGTCCATTTAAAGGTGCCTTTATTCTTCAACCACAGAACTACCTGTCATTACATGGATTCTCCTACAAAATCGGGAAATGGCTTTTGTGCAATTTTACTTTTAAAGTTAGCACGACAAACTCCTGTTACCTGCTGCTGGGTCCAAACCTGCCAAGCCATTTCATGTAATAAATATAGAAAACAAGGAATTATGCATCCCCCATGATTTAATCATGATTTTATTGTGACTTTCGAGCAGTCAAGAGTAACAAAGTAGTTCTCTCGAGGCTTATGATCCCATTAGATGAATATTACAGGATAATGATTTCCAATAATAGAGGTCTAATAATTTTCTCTTTTTTAGTTCTTTTCTTGCAAACATATGGTCACTGGAGCTCATCCTGCTCTTTCACAAAATTTTGCAACTATGCAAGTGGCATTGAGACTGGAGACCTGATACAGGTGCGTACTAAAGTCAGCACTTTGTATGCACTATTTGAATACTATTTCACCTATGAAACAATGTCAGATGGCATATACGTATTTGCTGATGTAATATAGGCATCGCAGTCATGTATTTATGGCATATGATCGACCTAGTACATATAAAGTCTCCAACCCTATGAGCTAAGATTGGAGGGTGTATATTCTGATGGGTAATTTACCAAGGATTTTTCTGCATCTCGGAGCTTGATAAATGTACTAGACATTTAGAAACAAACATGCAAGTAACAACTATTATTGGTTCATTCATTGATGTATCTTTTTTACTTTTATATAATTTATTCAGATATTTAGTCATTTTTACATTTCTTTAGTCTCAAATTCTTGTTTTAAATTGCTTATGCATTGAGCAAATTCATTACAGATTCTGAATCAGCATAATCCTTGGGTTTTTGCCAACCAAGATAAGCTCATCCTTGAATCTGCTATTACAGTCTTCAAAGCATATGCGCATACTCTTCTTATCCAACTAGATCATATACAAAATAAAAATTTAAAACATCTTGCGTTTCTATATCAGGTAATATCCATATCTACAATACTGCTTTGCATTTGAGAAAATTGAAATTCATGTGTTTCGAAAAATGCTTGGTAGAAAAAAGGCTTCCAACCCACATGTTAGTCACCTATGTATGAATTCTCATTAGCCAGCTTTTCCTACTGAAGGGTAACTCTGGTTTATGCAATTTCCAAACTTCTTCAACTCCTGTGCTACTTTCAGTCTTTCCCTCCTCTTCTAGACAAAGACTCAGATACCTCTCTTTATGACAGCCTCCTCAAGTTTTTGTTGTACAAGTGCATACTATCTCATTAGCTACTCCATCAATATGTCCTCAATTCTGGTTAATTTCTGTAATTCTTCTATAATTCTCATTTTTCACTCTATCCTTTCTAATTTCACCACATCCATCTAATAACCATCAGAAATATTAACATGACAGCTTACAGCACATAAGGAGTATCACCTACTGGAAATATTAACATGACAGCTTACAGCATACATGTCAATCATCTAATAACCACTGATCTAAAACACCCTACTTATCTTCTGAAAAAACTGCAAAACAAAGGAATCTTATTAATAACCCAATCATCCTTCACCCTGTTCCAGAGGTCAAGAAGCTTTGTATCTTAAATGATGCTCCTTTTCATCTTGTCACCCATGCATTTTAGTCTGTACTGTTAAAATTTACAAACCACAGCATATTTTTTTACAAAAAATTAGGTGTTGCACATCGAACAGTGATGGATGGGCATTGGGCCATTGGTTATCTCTCTTCCACTCTTGAAACCTTTGATCAGAAGAAATCCCCTTTCTAGCCTAGAAACATGATTTCATTCTAAAGTCCACCAATGTCGGAATTGTGATGAAAAGCATGGACAATTAGTAAAAGGTAGTGGAAGGTGCCAAACAGACATGGATTAGAGACTTGCCAAGAGGCATGCCCCTAATGGGTAGAATTTCATTGGACAACAGCCGCTGCATAGCAGTGCTCTAATCCACTGCAGCAAAATGATCTAGTGGTTTGATTGTTAACAATATGTGAAGAGCACATGACAAACATGATGGGAGTCCATGATTCATTCCAAATTACTCAAATTTAAAGCCATGATTCTGGCCATTGCAGCATACACAGAGCAGAGGTGTTCACTCGAGGTGAAGTTAGAAAGAGTCTTGAACATGTCCCATCTCTTATTTCCAATACAAACAAAATGTTACCAAGACTCTTTCAGAAACAAATCATTTTGATTGTCACTTTGCGCAGCTGGTTAGGGTTGTCTGGGAGAAACATGCAGCACATGGTCATTCAGACATTCACACAGCCAATCACAGCCGCTGCTTCCTGTAGGCCCCATTCATCAAGTATACATCTTGGTGCACCATCACACCCGGCCACGTGGTACACTTAGTGTAGGCAATAATTTCTCATAATCTAGGGAAAGGCAATGCTGGCCCCCTTTCCTTTTTTTTTTTGGATGAAAAGGGAAGCTAATGAGCAAAGAACTCATTACCCAACCAATTTTATTAGAACTTTGCAATTCATTAGCTACAGATCTCTTTTTTTCTTTGGTAAAAAGCTACAGGTCTCCTTTAGCAACGTAATTTTTTATTTTTATTTTTTTTTAAGAATCTACAAAGAAAAACACGGAAGTCATGGGAATGAGACCTACGCTCATTTTATTCGTATACATATGTAATTTTTTTTTTTTTTAAGCTTATCACAGTTGATTGGCAACAAAAATAGGTTACTCAGCAAGAGGACAAGTAAAAATCTTCTGCCCCGGAGCTAGTATCACCTTGGGATCATATTTCTTCTTCATCTCGACAAACCACTCCCATTTTGAACCAAAATGCTTCATCCAATCCTCCATCTTCTCATAGTGAGGCATGTACTGCTTCATGCCGATCCCATTTTGATCGCAAAACCCTAACATTTCATCAATCTGCTTCAGGACACGGTCCAAATCATCAGGGGTGGTTGACAGCAGTAGCCCAATCTTATAGAACACCTCCTCTTCTGGGAACATCAAAGACATCCTCCCATCAAACCTGACACCAGACAAAGAACCATATCCAAATTTAACAAGAGCAAAACCCAAGTTATGTTTTCATTCATGCATCAAGTGTAACTGGTTCCTTACTTGTCCTTGCCCAAAGGGTAACATAAGATGACACCCGTGGGCTTATGCTGCTGAAAGATGCCCCTAAATACGCCCTCATGGAAGTCATAGATCCTAGACTTGGGCACCAGCATGTTGATCCACGGGTGGGGGACGTCCCAAAAGTTGACTTCTCTGAGCTTTTTCTCCTCCTCACGGACCCTGTCTAGGAACTGCACGTAGGAGAGATCTTTGGTGAACTTGAACCCGAGGCAATGCTTCAGTCCTTCGGTTATAGAATCCAGGTCCTGCCAGAAAAAAAAACATAAAACAGAAAAGTGTTGGACGCGTAGAACTGAATCGACTTGAAGCATCTGATTGAGATCTGATCTATATCGAAGCTAAGACTCACAGACCAACCACACCAAGGCTCTGGGACTCGGGTAGGGTATGTTTAGTTGGCGAAAATTGGGCTCTGAAATGGGAATATGAATGAGCGATATTCATTTTAAGCGTTTGGTCGAAAAGAATTCTATTCTTTAAGAAATCTTCAAGATCATGGAGCAAGATATTTAAAAAAATTATCATATTTCTGAAATTTATTTTTATATATTTTTCATTAAGAAATTGCTGTAGAAATATTAATAGAATCTTCAAAATTATATGGGATTCTCATAGCATATTCTTGGGATACACACACATATACATACATATAGATAGATAGATACACATATACATACATACATATATATAGATATACATATCTATATACATACATATACATATGTATATATACATATGCATATGTATATATATATTAAAATGGATGTTTTGTCTTCGGCTGAGCCTCCATATGCCATATCTATAATTCTTCCGTATTTTTTTCTATGGAAACTCTTCTATATTTAAGATGACGCTTATGATAAATGTTTAGAAAATTATCTAGTATTATGAGAAGGTAAACGTCCATATTTGACATTTATGGTATGCATTTAATACGCTATGTCTTGACATTCAATTTTCCTAATTTTTATGATTCAAGAAAAGACTTAAAGGTTGAATGAAGGTAATCTAATCGTAATAAATTTTCTTAACTTTCATGATTCACAAAAAGGTTTAAGAGGTAGCCAATTGAGAAGGTAGTGGGCAATTAAATATGTTTAATTAGGAGGTTATAATTAGATCATATATATTATTAAGAAAAGATAAGCATTTCTTAGCTTTTTTCTATGAGACAACGGACCAAACGACCACCTTAAAATGTTGCATCTTTTCATATTCGGGTTTAGCATGGTGCAACATGGGATGTGATCTTTTATTTTTTGAAGTTTTAGTTTGTACAGGTACGAAAAATGATTAGGTAAGAATGAGCATATTCTGATAGAGGGATAGGGGTTTCTCTCTCTCTCTCTCCTATCTTGATCCAATCATCATCCTTTATTCTCTTCCTCTGGGATAAGGGTTGTGATTGCGATGGGGAAGCTGAAGCTGGTGCTATTTAACTCAATGACAAGCAGGAGGCATTCAAGCCACTGATGGAGGAGAAAGTAGGGATGTTGGTATCACCCCGCACAATTATAGCCCTATACTTACATTACCTTGGATGTCCTCCATTGATCAAACTCTCATCATTTTTCTCTTGATCTTTGGCTATTATTTTTTTTTCTTTGCATTATTTTGATTGCATTCTATTTGAATTTCTTAAATTTAATTGATAAAAAATAGTTAATTTTAAATAATATTATTTGTAAAATAATTATATAATTAATAAAAATATTTTAAATATAATATATTTTTTAAATAAAAATGCATCCGGCGCATCGTACAGGTAATACGCTAATGGATCTAAGAATTAGATAAGAAGAATAAAAAATGTTGGGAATACCTGGTCAATCGTGGACGAGTTGTCATCATCATAGTCAATTGTTGCTTCGATTACGTAGACCTCTTCGTGCATGGAAAGAAGGGTGTGGATTTTCTCCACGTCCACCTTGGAGAAGAAAGGAGATCGCCAGCTCATCGTGCTACTCGTAATGAGGAATCCTTCCAAATAGTTAAAGCCCTTCTTCTTCCCGGGATTTCCATCAAGGGATATGAGGTACTCCTCATCCTTGGTGAAGGCCTCAAAATCCGAGTAAACCAAGCCAACCCACTTCACCTGCAAGTAATCACATTGTCAAATAACCTCAAACACATAGACAAGGCTTTTTTTTCCCCTAGAAAATATAGATAGGGCCTATGAAACTGGGTTCAAGCTCAGCTTGTTAAGCTAACTAAACGAGTTGGCCTGCTCATTTTCATTCTGAACAAGCCTATCAATGGCCAAAAAAGAACACACACACACACACACACACACAAAAAGGTTTATGCTGCTCTAGCTAATTACCTTTGTGGGTGCCGGTTCCAAGGCGATTCTAGCTCTGGTGATGACACCAAACTGGCCTAATCCTCCAAGAGCCGCATAAAACAAATCGGAGTTGAGGTGTTCGGAACAAGTCACTAGCTCCCCATTACCTGTGTTGCACCAAAAAGAAATGTAAAGAGACAACATGATTAAGTATTTTTAACTCATTGAGTAACTGAATAAATTGCTTTGCATGCCTATAATTAGTGGATCAAATTCGAAGGTCTCGTGTATTATGTCCACAAGTAGCCCAATGCATGACTTTGATGGATGCCGTTCACAAGAGCCATTGAATCTAATTGCATGTGAATGTGATGCGCATTGCATACTGCTTGCTTCCACACGTGCCTGTTAACTCACCTACAAATTGTAGGACAGTGGTTGCATCTTTTGCACAAAAGAAGGATTCACCTTTGTGCGAATCCACTATTATATCACACAATGGTCACTTCAAGAGCTATGCTTGCACGGGATGTGACCCAATGATCCACGTTATGAAAGAAGATCGATCGTTCTTTTGCATGCGAAAGATACAACCCTAAATCCCAAAATTGCATATTGCATCAGCTCTGTTACTCTCAAGCAAGAGGCCAAGGATTCGATCATATGGATCTTGTCATTCTTTTACAATCATATAACAAGCAATATTTTCTGAGCACAGATTCTTTGCTGTACACTGCACGCATCATCTATTGCACGATAGATAGATGGTCACAAATGGATGCAGGCCGTGTAATGCACTGTCATGTACAGCAGCGTGCAGCTATCCATTGTACAATAGATGGTCTGCACAATGCATCGCATGTACTTTAGAGAAGTCGCATTCATGTTTCCTAGGTATACCAGTTTATGGTAGGCAGTCCAAATGAAAAAAAAAACATAAACAAAGGAAGCGCGTACATATATATGTATATACCAGTGATGACATCCAGCTCGTAGACATTACTGACCTGCGGCCCGTGGCGGAAGGTCTGCCCGCTGATCCCACCGACTGAGAGGGAGCCACCGACGGTGAGGTCAAGGTAGTCCAGCCAAGTGCGTGGCGAAAGGCCATGCCTCAAAGTTTCATGCATCACCTCCGACCACATCTGCTCGGCTCCCACGTCGGCAAAAGGAGCCGGACAACCACTCGACGATACATTAATCCTCCTCCGGTAGCCACTCCGAGCTAAAGATCTCATGTCTATAGTTATACCATTATCACCAACCGACTGGCCTCTATCGGAGTGGCCTCGGCCTCTGGCAGTAACAGTGATTAGTTCTGATGACATGCCGCAGCGACGAACAAGCCGGGCAATGTCATCCTCCGATGATGGGCAGTAGATGGCCAAAGGGCGGCCTTTGATAATGCCTCCAAAGTCCGTGGAGGCATTGGTGATGGCATCATCATCCACTTGGATTCTGGAAATAGTCTTGGAGTCTTCAAGCTCTCTCGCTAGTATGCTCGACCATTGGGCCTTTCGCTCGCTGTAAATGGAAGAGGAGATGAACATGGCCATAAGGTGGTGTGACAAAGGTTTTGGGGGATAGGAAGTAGTTTAAAGAAATAATTTAGCAAAACTTGGATGCACAGAAGAGAGAATGACACTTGATGAATTGTGGGTAAAGACCCCCTATATATACTGATCTTGTCGGCTATACATGGTATATATAGTCAGGTATATATGGTATATGTAATTAGCTATATATGGAATGCATTTCTAATAAGACTGAAATCGGATTGAATATGGATCATATATTTCTATACGCATATGAATATTAATCGGATATAAAAATTTATATAGATACAAATTGGATACTAAAAATATGGATATAAATATGTATATAAATCAAATAATTAAAATTTATGATTGTAGAATCAAAAATATTAACAAATGGATGGTAAATCAAATTAAGACTATACTAATATGATTATATATTTCCCTTAAAAGTTTATAACAACGATATAAAATTAAATATGGTCATAAATAGAACACATATTTGGACATGGATCGGATGGTTGTTTATCCATATCCATATCCATTTTTCTTTGATGGATATAAATATAGACTAGATACTCATCCACTCCTATTTCCAACTATATATAGTATCTTGTATGGGCCATAATGATATATCATATTAACTATACATAAGAGTGATTTGAGGGATTTGTGATTTGTAGCCATAATCTTAGACATGATCACAGCAAACAAATATCCTTTCATTCATATAAAAATAATTGGGAAGGGAGCCTAGCGAATGTGGACATCCAGTTTTGATGATATGATCCAATTTGGATAGTGATCCGGAGACGAGGCTAACAATAGAAATTTATATTTAATAGTCTGCAAAACTAGCTAAAACATACCAAATAATATTTTATCTTGCTTATATCATATCTTTACACTATATTAAAGGAGAAGCCACAACATACATGTATGTATGTATGCATGTATGTGTGTGTGTATGTATATATGTGTATGCACGTATGTATGTATATGTATATGTGTATATATGTATATGTATATCTATATGTATATATATATGTATATGTATATATATATATATGTATATGTATATATATGTATGTATATGCATGTGTATTTATATATCTCTATGTATATGTATGTATGTATGTATATATATATCTATGTATGTATGTGTATATATATATATATATGTGTATATATATATATATATATGTGTGTGTGTGTGTGTGTGTGTGTGTGTGTGGGTGTGTGTGTGTGTGTATTTATATGTGTGTATGTGTGTGTGTGTATGTATGTATGTGTGTGTGTGTGTGTGTGTGTGTGTGTGTATGTGTGTGTGTGTGTATATATATACAGTTTAAAATTTGATAATTAAAAAATTAAATTTAAAATTATGGATTATATTCACTGATTGATTTTAAAATTTAATAATAAATAATCTATTTTCGGATTTTATCTGATCAAGATATATTGTGCTGGATCAGTTTACTTTTATCCTTCAAAATGGGCTCAAAAAATCAATAACCATGTTTGGATTAAAATACGAAGTTCATTTACTTTTTCAAATTTATTTTGGATATTTTGTTGGTTTAACTGAGGACCAATTCAAGATTAGATTGATATTAAAAAATTAAAATAAAATAATTTTGCATTTCATATTCATATGAGAAATAAGTTATTTTAAATATTTCATTTTTTTATTTTTATTGAATACTTTTTTACTGTGTTGATACATTTATATTGTTTGTATGTTTATATTTTGTAATAAAAACTTTTATATATTTTATATTTAGGAATTTTGTACTTAGAACTTCTGTTCTAGCTTCGATTCGAAAAAAATGTTGTTAGATTTTATTTGTAACATGGATTCAAAATAATGAAATAAGGATAAAAAGATCATGCTAGAGGTAATTTAATTTTAAATATTACCACTTATTTTTTCAATTAATTTTTATTAAAAATTTTTCTCAATTCAATAATATTTTATAAATTTTTTTTTGATATTTATATTTTTAGTTTAATGAAAAGATGATTAGTATGAATATAGATTCATTAGTTAATAAAAAAATTATATATTATACTATATGAGAAATCTATATATTAATAAAATATTTTAATTTTTTGATTTCACTTAGGCTCCACCATGGAGCGTGGGTTATATACTAGTACATTCCATAAATGTGATTACCATAAAAAACCTATTGCATAAATTTGATTAACAAAAAAATAATGGTGGAATTAATTTGTTTCAGCCCTTATGAGCAAATATTAAGGCTTTCTCTCTCTTGAGGTAGATTTCACTCACTACATTTATTTTTGTTATTCGAATATGATATAATAACAAACTTGATTTATACATATCTAAATTATAAAATATACCAACATGATTATTATTTTTTATATATTTTTTAAATTCAAATTTGAATTTCAAATGTCAACCACTAACAGCAGGTTTAATTCATGTCACAAGATATGCCAACATAATTATCATTTTCAATGAATTCTAAATTTAAATGATGTTTAAATACATCAAAAATGATAACCATATTGGCATATCTCATACTTATATGAAATAAAACTGCTATCAATAGCTAATATAGAAAGGCGAGAAAATTTTTAGAGAATAACAAAGAAAAGAAGATTTGTGGAGAATGAAAACAATAGTCTCAAATTGTCACTATTGTATTATATTATATTTATAGACTTATGATTATACAGAACATAAAGAAAAAGTTTGATCCAATTCATTTAGATTTAACTTACAAATTTTAAATTTAAATTTAAATTTAAATTACATTAAAAATAATAATCACTTTTAGCTTCCTATCTGATCTATGGGTTGGAGGATGAATTGACCCATTGTTTGAGAGCGAGATTGATTTGGAGAAGGACAAGGGGGCAGTCTTGGGAGGCAAGCTGCGGCCCCTGACTGGACCCCTTCCTGCATGCAATTTGTCAGAGCATGACTGGGGTCGACCTATACTTGAGGTGATGATGGCGTATGTCGCTTATTAGATCTGATTTTTCAAAAATAATTTCATCTTCGATACCAAGATGATACCTACACATCGAGTGCTAAAGAGAGCTATGTGTTTAGTTGCAAAGTGCTGCTATATCAATACTGTCGGGCCGTCCTTTGACATTCCTAAATCCTGAAATTCCCATGCTGCTCTTATAGCAAACTAGAGGATTATCTTTATTTTCTGAGAGCCCCTCCCTCGAGGTTTGATAAGATCAATTTTGATGGCAGTATCAAGAATGTAAGGATCGTGCTGGTTTTGTCATTGAGAGTCTGGACGCAGGCTACTAGCAACAAAGGAATCTTATCTTTTTGAGCCATCCATCTTGGGAGCTGAGATTCAAGCTGATTGAATGGACTTTATCTATGCCAGACAAAAGCTACGAACAGAGAAGATCTACATAGAGGGTGACTCGATAACCATTATCGATTAGATCTGGGATGACACGAGATAGCTAGAGGTCCATTTGCTTCTCCATGACATTTGGACATCCTTTTGAGAGTCTGCCATGATGTCTATTCGATATATCTTTCGAAAAGCGAACAAAGCGGCAGACTCGGTCGCTTCTTATGTTACTGAACATATTGGAGACTGAACCTAACAACAGGATGAAATATGCCCATAGATCCTACAAGATCTTTTATTTTCTGACTTCATGGGTTGTATTCACACTAGAGTGTGTGATCACCTACCTATATAAAAAAAATAAAAATAATAATCATGTTAGCATATCTTATGATTGTATAATGCCATCAATAGCTGATATTTAAAATTCAAATTTAAATTCAAAATGCATCAAAAATGATTTCATATTGGTATATCTCATGATTGCATAAATCAAATCTGCTATCAATAGCTCATAATTAAAATTTAAATTTGTATTTTAAATATACCAGAAATGACAATCATATTAACATATCTTGTAATTGAGGCCCATGCGAATCAAATCTACTATTATACCCCCTCAAGCTAAACGGGTGAGTTGGGATGTTGAGCTTTTGACTAGGATGTAGAGCTTTGGCAAAGATATTAACTACTTAATAAATAATAAAAAAAAAATTGGACATCCAATTCTTTATGGACCACCTTTTTCATGGACAAAATGATAATCTAGCTAAATATGCTTAGTACGAGCATAAAAAATTGAATTAAATATAATAGAGAAGGTAGAAATATTATCACACCAAATGAGATAAGTGGTCCAGAGTGGAAGATGAAGTTTATTGAAGAGAGAGCAAAAATCAATATAATTTTAACAGTAGCATGGGCCAATCTTCTATGTTCAACCTCTACTGATGATCAGCCGACAGTAGATTACTTTTTAACAGATCAAGAGATTGGATTAAAGCCAAGATAAACATAATATCCGCTTGTTGAACTTTAAGTTCAATTGGATGAGACCGTAGAAAAAATCTGAGTGACAGTAGCTTTTAGACAATGCAAAATGCATTTGACCACAACCCAACAGTCTTCAGTTGAAGATTGTATATGTTGGGCAACTTAGTTTGCTGCAAAGAAGAGGTTTGGCCTAGTATCATGATGAATAAAAGAATTAGAAGGTTTAGAGTGCCAGAAAGCGTCACGGAATGATTATTCATTATTAAAAACATTCTACTTTTCAAGTAAACATCTCTCGTACCCATAATTTTAGTTAATCATTTTTCATCCCGACATTACCAAATCACCTCTGGTATAAGATGTGAAGAAGTCACATTAAAAAATAATATGAAAAGAGGTATCTAAGTTAACAATTCAAGTACAACCATAGTATGTAAGGTTCATAAAATTATCATTACAAATAATGGTGATATCAACATTAGATGCAACTGCTACTATATCTCTTTCTTTGTTCTTTTCTTCACTTTTCTCCGTTGCTGGCTCTTTTTTAAATTTTTTACATTTTTTTATGTGCCTCAGTTTGTCATAATAAAAATATTTGATTTTTTTTAAAAATTTGAACTTTCTCCTTGACTTATCATAATTATTAAAATTTTATAAATTTCTAATTTTACTCCCTATCTTCCTGTAACCAATGCTTCTGCTTGTGTAATCACATCCTATTTTTTTTTTCTAATTTTCTGATTAAGCATACTATCTTTTATCATTCCTAAAATCACTACACTATTAGGTGAATGATACAAATAGAGTTTTCCAACCGACATGCAAACAGTTGAACAACAATAATACTTGCAACTCACCACCTAGTATTATTTTTATAGCAACCAACTAATTTACTATATCTTGAAATCTACTTAAATGTTCAACAACAAAACTTTCTTCCTTATGCTCCATATGGAGCATATTCACAAGGTTTCTGATCGTGAATATTTTATTTTGTGTAATCTTTTATACATAAAGACTCCAATTTTTTTCATAAACTATAAGCATTAGTCTCCATGACAACATGATTAAAAACACTATCAACTATCCATTGCCCGATTAATCCAATTATCTTCTTATTTATTTTCTACTACTCTTGTTAAGTTTTCTCACTTGATTTTGCACCATTCCCTTCAATTGGATCATACAAATCTTTATAGAATAATAAATCTTCTATTCGAAATTTTCAAATTTAACCATACTTCCACCCATATATTCTTTTATTTAATCAATACAAAAAAATTTAACTAATAATAACCTTACTTTGATACCATTTGGTTAGAAAAAATTATAATCATGAACAATAATGTCGTAAATTTTTTTTTTGTCCAATTAAATGAGATATGACAAAACAATAATAATCTTTATGATCTAATCTGACAATTTAATAAATAAAAATAATTAAGCAATACATAAAAAAAATACCATAATTTTAATATGAATTTTTTACTATTTAAAATAATAAAATTATTACAAGTCTTCTTTATATCAACTAAAAATTACATAAATATATCATCAAGAATAAATCTCGGATTTCATAATAAAAAATAATCATTACTAATAAAACAAATTTCAACAATAAATAGAGAGCATATCTCATCAGATATATAGATTTTTGAAATAATTAATGGAGAAGATTTTTCAAAAATTGAAATCATTCAACTTATAGTTCTCGATGCTAGAAATAACATATTAATTTTTTATCAAAATCAAAATACAATCAATTATCTGATTGTTCGATAAAATAATACTAATTTTTATGCCCCTCCCCCCATCTTTGTTTCTGCACCATACAAGGATTTTTGCGGCCACCGTCTTTATTTCGCGAGAACACTTAAGGCCACACTAATACTTATCCTGCTTAGACTCTTCTCTTTTTTTTTTAAATTTTTTTTTTTTAAGATTGTGGATTCCACGTGAGAAGGGACCATACAACAGTAATTGTATTATCTTTCTCATTTGGTAAGTGTTTAAGTAATTTTTCAAAAACAGAAAGTAGCTATTTAATTTCCAGGTATCTCCATCTGTAATCAGAAAAGACTTGAGAAGATTAAATACCTCATCAGATTTCGAATAAATACTGCCTGTGGTGCCGTAAGATCATTTCCAATCATGCCAAGCAATATGTCTGAGCTGATACGCCTTAATGTTTTCTGGTTTGAGGTAGCTTGTCCACTGCACATACATTACAACGCAGACATTAGATGAATGTTCCAAGACATACAATGTCAGATTTGAAGAGAAAGCAGTCTCATACCATTTGTGCGACTGGCACCCACATGAAGAGTAGAGTGCCAGTCCATCCAGATATTGACCAAACGAATTTTACTCCCTTCTCAGAAAGTTTCCCAGTTCGAGCCTGCATATCTTATTGTCTGCAGAATAGAGAGTTACCTATAAAATAAAACTGTTAAAAAGAAAGTACACAATCTCAGAAATAGATTGTTCAAAAGAAAATAACCATATTCAATATGATAAAACTGTAATAAGAATGCATCAAGTGAATCTACTTGCAGATAACCAAACCTCTTATGCAGCATCATATAAAGAAATTGTAACGATTAAAAGCAGTGGTAAGAATCAGATCATTTACTTCAGTTGGGTCATCGTCAGGTTTAAGTCCAGAGGTACTTTTGGACTCAGGTAGCAGCCTAGACTCTAGAAAACCACAGTTGAGACTTCCATTGGACTTTGTTATTATATGGGATATCATATGAGAAAAATCAACGGGAATGACAAACATGCAGAAGACAATGTTGATAAGCCCTGACATGAAACTAGCATTTGCGAGTCATAGTAATTGTAAGTCACTTTACTTATTTTATGAGTCAATATTTCCCACTGATTTCATGGTAAAATCATAAAATCTTAAAAAAAGCAAGGTCCATGACCTCACAAACTATGAGAATAGTTCTATCTTTTTCCCTTAATATTAATTACACCGGATCTGGTGAAAGTAGTATTGACTTGACGAAATGTTTACAGAGTTTTCTTATCCTGGCGCTGAAACTATATTAATGTGGTTATTTACTTGATGCTTGGACTTCACTAAGATCTTCAATTTTATTAATTGTTTAATATATTCCTCACTAAGGACTCTCAAGAGGAATGTGTGACTTTTGTTTAAGGTCAAAAACAAAGGTGTGACAGCACAAATAGTTTACTTATTCTTTATAGAACTCAAAATATGGACCAAGTAATCAACTAATGAGTATCACCTACCAGAAATATTAACATGGCAGCTTACAGCATACATGTCAATCATCTAATATCCACTAATCTAAAACACCCTACTTATCTTCTGAAGTAACTGCAAAATAAAGGAATCTTATTGATAACCAATCATCCTTCACCCTGTTCCAGAGGTCAAGAAGCATTGCATCTTAAACCGTCCTCCTTTTCACCTTGCCATCCAAGCATTTTAGCCTTTACTGTTAAAATTTACAAATCACAACATATTTTTCCAAACAATTAGGAGGTATTGCTCATCAAACAGATTGATCGATGGGCAATGGACCATTGGTTATCTCTCTTCCACTCTTGACAGCCTTTGATCAGAAGAAATCCCATTAATAGCCTAGAAAGTCCACCAATTTCAGAATTGTGATGAAAAGCATGGACAATGGAAGCAAGGTAGCAACCATACCATAATGACAACTCCAACTGCCATGATGCAAGAGATAGTTCCCGGCAAAATACTGTTTGGGATGAATGGAAACAAACGTAGACCACATGACCTGCATGTCCATCACAAGAAACCCATTAGCTTTCATGAACACACCAAACACCCAAAACCACAACCTAACTCACCTGAGGAAGAACAGAGAGCCTGGTAATTGTGATGAAATCCTTCCAAAGCAGTGACATCCCTTGGCTAAGCCCGTTAATGTAGTCCATAAAGTTCAAGACAAGTCTGGATGCTGCAATGGCAGAGATCGCCATGAAGTGAGGCAGCGGCGCAGCCCTGGACACGGCCAGGTGCATTGTGACCACATAAATCGACATGACACCCAGAGTTTGCACCATGATGGCTTCAATCTCCTTTTTCTCGGTGAAGAAGTACAGCAGTGTAAGGTTCCCCAGAAGGCCATTTAGCATCCCCTGCCACAATTTGCCAAGCTTTCTTCATAAAATAGAAGCAACAAAGGGTGGATGGAGAATGCTGGTGCTGACAAGCCAGGGGATGGCAAAAAGGGTGGCGTGGGAGTTGAGGGAAACCTGTGGGAGCTGGATGAGGATGAAGGGGATGTTGGACACACCGGCAAACTTGGTGGTCATCAAGTCCCACTGCTGGAATCTGGAGAACTGAGAGTAGATAAATTTTAATCTTCTCAAACTGTTGCAATACTATCTTGATATCAATAACAATAGAATGAATCCTCCAAGCGATTCTCGCACCTCCTTGTTTTATAAAGAAAGATGGGGAGCCACCAAAGATAGAATTATGTTGCATGCAACATATATTCAAAATTACGCTCGTCCTTCTTCCTCCTCAACACATGCAACAAGGAACATTAATACGAAAGAAAAGAAAAGATGTAAGCTGTCATCTCAAAAAAAAAAAATAACAATAATAATTAGAAGCAACAAAGGAAAAAAAAAAAATCCATTTTCTCCTCATTCTCCATAGTAGCTAAGAATCCACACAGGCTTCCACAAATGGGCAGCTTCAGAGAAATCCCAGTTCACTGTTTTGGATCAGTATCCACTTGAAATCTTTAAATTTAAATACTTTCCCCGTGATAGAACAGAAAAGATGCATCCAGATGAACCACGCATAGGTTCCCAGATTTCTCAGAATGTCAGCAACAAAAGAGATGGATTAGGTAATACAGAATTCTCACCAAAAAGTTAGTACAAAATAAAGTTTCTGGTCTAGAAGTCATACTTTCAGATAAGCCAAGCCATATTACAGGAAATGAAGTGGGGACACGAAAAGGAGCACATTTTTCTTCGACACAAAAGAACAAACAGAAAAGGAGCATCTCCACTTTCTTTCACCATCTACGTGGAGGGCAACCTATCGATTCACTGGTTTAGACGCGGCCCTCCCAGAGGCACTCGAGAGCCGCGGTGGAGGAGCACTTGAGGAGGATGGCCTCCACTTCAGGCGGCGGGTTGAGGCCCATGGCGGCCGCCCGGTCCCAGCGCTCCATCCGGGTGAGACCAAGGCATGGCCCGTACCTCATGTCCATGTCGAACTGCCTCAGCCTCTCCTCCGCCTCCTTCTCTTGCTCTGCGTTCCCGCCGAGTCCAATCACCACCGCCGCCAACAGTATGAACGAATCAAACGCTAACTCGTTGGATGGAAACCGAATGGTATTGCGAGGAGGGAGGGTACCACTTACCTTGGACGTCGGAGGACCTGAGAGTGGAAGAGGAGGCCCGATCGGCGGCGGAATGCGGCTTAGGGGAGGGCTTCGTCACTCCACCTTTCTTCTTCTCGCGGTAGAAGCCCTTGATTCCACCGACCGACGCCATCGTCCCTATTTCTCGCTCGCTCGGAATTGGGGGAAATGGGGAGCGATTTATCGGGGGCGGGAGTGGCCCTCCATATTGGTGCGAAGCGAAGGCAGTGTGATGGACGGAAGACGATCGGTGTCGTACCACGTGTCGGCATCTTAGATCATCCGAGATGATGGATTTTTGAAGGTTTATTTATCTTTGGACGATGTTACTATCAACAACATTAATGATAGTGGAAAATTTTCATTAATATAAATTCTTTCCACATGCATGCGTGCTATTTTTTAAAAAAACTATAAAATATATTTTTTAAATGTTGCATTGGGTTAAATATGAGCAATGCTGGACCTCACCGACTCAACTTAACTACTGCATCTGTGTAATTATCTTTTCCCTTTTGGCCCCGATCCTCAACCTGTTATAGTTTCTAAACAAGCTAGTTATGAATCTGAAATAATTCTACTACATCGGATAGAATCATTCTACTACACCGGATACAGGCAAAGTCTATAAAAACTCTACACGTCAATCATTCCAGTTGGTTCTTTGTTAAATATTAACCATAGTTAACCATAGTTTAGTAGGAAAAAAATCACTTAGTGAAAAAGTTGCTAGGAGTAAACCAGACAACCTGAACTCCCCATCTGTCCCTATTCGCATCCACATGCAGTACATTTTCGGTGGGATTGCATCTAGCTTGTCCATCTCTGATGATGATAATGATGATTTGATGATGTGTTCCTCTACTTAATCAATAATATCCTCAATGACAATTGCACCGCTTTCACTTCTACAGATATCCCATTTGAAGACCAGGTACATAGGGCAAGTTTATTTGTCGGAGAAGATCTCATCAATAGTGGTTGCCGGGCATGAATTCAGATCTTTGATTACGAAAGCAAATTCGAAGTTTTGACTCATATTACCATCGTTATCCTCCACTTCTTAGCAATGCTCAAAAGGGGCGAATATCTTTTGGGGGAGATTTGACAGTGGTGGCGAGGCGATCGCTGGCGTGCTCCATCTGGGAAAAAAATGATAGGTAAGATGCATGACAAGAAGGGGAAGTAAGGGGGCATGGAGGTAATAGCCAAGTACATCATTTAGAAAAATTATCAGATAGAATCATGCTTAACCACTAAATGATTATTTTCCTATTAAATTATAGTTAATCATAGTTGGCATTTAATGGGGAACTAGCTGGAATAGTTGATGTGTAGGTTTTTTATGGGCTTTGCCTATATCCGATGTGGTAGCATGATTCCATCTAATAATTTCTCATAAAATCATGATCTAAAAGAAATCTGCATCATACCGAAGGTCATGCTTGCCTTTGCCCTGACATGTTCGATTACGAGCTTCCATTCTTTGGGGCTTAGCAATATGAACTGGGGAACATATTCCTATGTCTAAATCCAGGCTAGGGGAATATCTTATAGGCTAGTGTGTCTTGAGGAACTATTGGTCTTTCAATTGCTGACCAGTTTAGCCAACTGAGAATTTCTTTTCTTTATAAAAAAAAGTGGCATATCTCTACTCGTGCCACAAAATTTAGGCCTACTTGCCTATGCACTCAAGTAACATGAAATTCAGTTAGCATATAGAATGTAGGGGATCCGTTGATACGAAAATTATTTGTTTCTTACTACTTTTTGTTGTGGACAGGCCGTGGGGGATCTTCCTTAATAGTCTCACATAGAGCAACTCTGATGTGTGCATGTGAATACGGGCACATCTTCCCTCACGAAGCACCTTTTTCCGTCGAGGGTAAGGACAAAATCGTGAGGCCGTCTGCGTGACGTTGGGAGGACTCGCCCCCGGTGGAGACCACAGGGCAATGCTCCCCGTCCGGATCCAGTCGGAGCAGACAATACTTCGTGGGCCGAGGTGTGGTTCGCCCCGACAACTGTTTGACACGTGCGCACAACACCTTTATAAGGTGAAATTATATCTTACATTAAACTTTTCTTTATTATGCTACTCCTAAGACTTGCATTTGTTTTTGTTTAGACCATTTTGATGTCCGAGGATGAACATGTATACAATCACATGGCAACAGTGGGACAAAATAGAAAGCAAAAAGGTTCTTAAGTCCAAAGAAGGTCCCAAGTCAAGTACCCCCGAAAGGTATTTGGAAGTTGAAAATCCAAACTTTTCGACTTTTTACCCGAGAAAGGCCTCGAGTCCGTGCACTTAACACGATTTGGACAAGGATGCAAATGCGATTCCAGCCAGTGGAAAATCCAACAGGTATACAATTAACAGGACAAAAAACGAAGTTGTTAGTTGGCCTCCAAGATATACAATTTGTTATATTAATCTATTGACATGAATTAAGTCAACTTTCTAGAGCCTAACAAGGGGCTTGTAATGATATATTCTTTTGGAAGGATATCAGCTTGGTAATCAATTGTTTTTTTTTTTTTCTTTGGTAGAATGGTAATCAATTGTCTGGTGCTCTATTTAGATACCACTACTATATTTTTGTTGACCAAACTAGATGGTTGCTTTCTTATGGAGCTCTGACTCGAATTCTTGATCTATCATTTTCAACCTTCCAATCACCATTGGAGTCCTAAATGAGCTCAAGTGTTTCTCCAAAAACTTGAATGTAATCCAGCCTAGTTATAATTTTCAGCAAGCCAAGCTAGTGGTGCTCAGGATTTGATACCTTCCCAATAAGCTTACATTGCAGTGCTCTGCCACTGGATTTCAGATTCACTTGGTTTGCGAAAAAATTTTTTTTCTCAAAAAATAATTATAATTTTTTAAAAAATTATTTTTTAAAAATAAAATTTTGATATATTTAATTAATTATAAAAAAAAAATTTATTATAAAATAATTTATATTTGAATGAGCATATATTTTTTTCGAAAAACTGTATAAAATACCTATTATACCCTTAGCAGGTATAAAACCATACATTTTTACTTATAAACTTTATATAAATATAAATATTATATTTATATTAATATAAATATAATATTAATATATTATAATATAATATTAAACTATAATAATTTATTATGTTAATATAATACTAATATATTAATATTATATTAATATAATATGAATATTTTAATATAATAAATTTACTAATATAGATATAAATGTAATATAATATTAATATAAATATTAAAATAATATTAAAATATAATAAATATTAATATTATATTTATATAAATATTAAGATAATATTAATATAATATTATATTACTATTCAGTATTTTATTCTAACCATCCATTGATATTTTACTAAATTTTAACTAGGGGTGACAATTGGGTTCGGTCGGATCATAAATGGGTCCAGTCAAAAAATCATCGACCTAAATCCGATCTGTTTATTAAACGAGTCAAAAATTCAAAAATGAATCTGACCTGTTTATTAAATAGATAATCCGACTCGACTTATTTAATCTATTTATTAAATAGGTCAAATTAAGTTAAATGGATTAAATAGGTCAGATTAAATGTATCAGAAATAGGTTAAACAGGTTTTAAACAGGTTAAACGGATCTTAAATGGATTGAATAGGTTAAACAAGTCGGATTAAATAGATCAGAAATAGGTTAAACAGGTTAAATATGTTATCTGACTTAACCCAATCTGAATATTAAATGGGTTAAACGGATCAGATATCTAAAATCCAAATCTAATCAACTTATTAAACGGATTAAATGGGTTGATTCGTTTATGACCCAAACTCGTTTAGTCTAAATCCAAATCTGTTTATGGCGGATCGAATACGGATCGGATTGATGGATCGGATCATATTTTATCATTCCTAATTTTAACTATAGTAGATTTTAAAAAAGTATTTTGAAAAAAAAAATACTATCATTTTCTATGTCACGAAAAGTGTCAAAATTTATTTTCTTCATCGATTTTTATTTTTCAAGAAAAATAATTTTTCATAAAAAGTACTTTTTTTTTCACTCTCCCTTATTAAAATTTCAATCAAATATTTTTTTTTTATTTTTCAAAAAATATCTCTTCTTCCCTTCATTTTCCGTCAACAAATGAGCCCTTGGGGTTTCTTTTTTTTGCCGTTTCTCTCTCAGCAACTACTTTAGTCAGAGAAGTCATCTTAAAAAGAAATGGAGCGGTTGGGATGTAATTTTCACCATATCAGCTAGTCTGGTTTGGATGGAATAGGACGATTTTCTCAGGCAAAGAATGTGAATGTGGTCCAGACTGGACCATTTTTACCCCCCCCCCCCCCCCCAAAAAAAAAAAAAAAAAAAAAAAAGGCTGGACCATTAAGGTGTGGACCAAAGTTTTCTACCATGCTTGAAAAGATGTAATTATTGCAGTGTGATACTTCCCCGTTTTTCATTTATTTTAATCTCTTTTAAGAGGATGTATTCTTCCTTTTCTTAATAAATCGGGGCTCTGGCTTATTTTATCAAAAAAAACAAAATCCAAAGCACATCAACCATCCACCAAAATCTTTCTCAAAAATAACCTACACCCATGATTCAACCCCTTGCATCTAGCCATTCCCAAACTGGCAAATTACTTTCATGCCAAGTGGTCGGTTTAATCACACTATTCTCATTACTCTCACCCTCCAATGTCTTTTTCCTTTTTTTTCTTTTTTTTCTTTTAAGAAGTTCTGATCCTAACATACATATGTATATACTTTCTAATTTATTTCTCCTCAATCCCTAATTCCTCATCCCCTGGTCTAGTGGTCCTACAGCAAAGTGCCCGCTCTCACAAATATAGAAAGGAAATAGAGAATTATAAAAAGAGCTCCCTCTGGTGACTCTTCTGATCAAAACCCTCCCCATCACTAGAAACAAGAGAGGCGGTGAAAGGGGAAACGAGGAGGGCTTAGACTTGAGATTGGGAGAGGCGAGAGCGATGAACGTGAAGCAGGACGTGGAGCAGCAGCAGCACAGCGACCACAGCTCGGACCAGTACCCCCAGCCCCCGCCCCAGCGCCGCCCACGCGGGTTCGCGGCGGCGGCGGCGGCGGCGGGGGGTTCGGGGAAGGGTCGGAAGGAGCGGGAGAAGGAGAAGGAGCGGACGAAGCTCCGGGAGCGGCACCGGCGGGCCATCACCAGCCGCATGCTCACCGGCCTCCGCCAGTATGGCAACTTCCTCCTCCCTGCACGCGCCGACATGAACGACGTCCTCGCCGCCCTCGCCCGCGAGGCCGGCTGGATCGTCGAGGCCGACGGCACCACCTACCGCCCTTCGTCGGTCACGGCCCCGCTCACCGTCGCGGCCCCGCCCCCTCCTCCTCCGCCTCCCCATACGCAACTGGTATGCTTTCCCCTCCTCCTCCTCCTCCTTTCGCTCTTTCTGTACAATATCACTTCCTGTGAATCTCAGCTTCATGCCTTTCTATGTTGTAAAGGCGGGATTTTTACAAGATAGGAAGACGTGAAGCGGAGATTCTTAAAGACGGTTTTTGTTTTTTCGGTGGGTGGCATTTTTCTTCTCGCCTATTGCGGGATGGGAGGTATTCTTTCCCCTTCTTTTACTTAATCTGGATGTGGATTATATCGTGATGGTTCTGATAGGTTCCTCTGTAAAACTGGCGGGGCATCAATAATTCTATGACAAGATTGATTGCTGTAATTGTTGGGTTCCAAAGGAAAATCTAACATTCTTTCGTTGCTTTTCATCTGAACCAGTAAGAAATGAATACACTTTGTGCTGTTCTTGGGAGGAATAAAAATATTAATTTAAGTTTTTTTCCCCCTTGCAATAAAACGTTTACGGTCAAACAACTTGTATATAGTTAGATGGTCACTTGTTAACTTTACCGGGATAATGGAGGCAGCGTGATAAGACAATCATTTCATGGAGACTGATGGTGAATCTTTGATAAGTTGGAATAGGATGTAAACAAGTAGCTGACTAGAGATATTCATTCATAGAAAACAACCTGTGCCACATTACTTAGGTTTTGCATGACTTTTTTTATGATTTTTTTTTTGTGGAACATTTTCAGAAATTACCTGGGCCAAGAACAACTTGTTTGTTATTGTTAAAATTATGGAACGTACCCTATGGGATTTGTTTTCCTTTGCCTTAAAAATGTTGCTTATTGAGTGTTGCTTGAACTTTGAAGAATAAAAGAAGTTTCGGGTATACTACTTTGTGGCTTATCAATGCTAACTATTTTAGTATTCGACTAGATCAAACAATGTTATATTGGACAACATTTTGGCTGGATAATGTAGTTTAACAGCAAAAAAAGACAAGCTTCATAATGGTGTGTTTTAAAGTTGGGACAAAAATGTAAAATGTCAGTTAGCTGTGTCGCTTCATCTTCAGCATGAGTGGTTGTTACTGGGTGAATCATCTGTGTGCAGGCACCATTTCCTGTTAGGTCAATTGAAAGCCCTCTTTCCGCCAATTCTTTGAAGAACAGTTCCATGAAAGCATCATTGGACTCTCAGGCATCTCTTCTCAGGATTGATGAGAGTTTATCCCCAGCATCTCTTGATTCAGTTGTTGTTGCAGAAAGAGATACAAGGGGTGAGAAATATGCAAATGCCAGCCCTATCAACTCACCAGAGTGTGTGGAAGCTGATCAGGTAAAATAGCATGCAGTTTGCATCTTCTACTAATATTAGTAGGGCAGCAGTGGCTTGAAGTTTTCACAAACATATGCACCAGTTGTACATGTTATCTTAGTATTTCAAAAATCAACTGATATGCCAAATTAATGTCCTCCATGTACAAGTAAATTTATTGTTTTATGACATTCAATTACCTGACTGCTTATTATATGATGAAAAATATTGCACATAGAGACCTTGTGGAAGAAAGTTTGAAATTGCTCGAGTACCTCAACAGGTCTGATGATGGTTGGCATCTGGATAACATGCTGATTGTGATCTGTGGTAATAAATATGAAATATAATTCAGTGATTCAATGCAATGTTCACAACAACATTAACAACATAAAAGCAAGCTGTATCTAAATATGCAGGCTATGCATGAGCCTACAAAATGACTTACTTTAATATGTCGGAAACATGAGCACTGTCAGTGACTTATATCAACAAGATGATTTTTGTTTATTTTGTTGATACATTGTTAGAAATTACTGCTGGCTATTGGAGCTAAACTGCTTTCCTTCTGCCCCAGGCCTTTGATGATGTCTGTGGATCCTGTTACCTAGAATTCATTTTGCATTCTAACATATTTTACCATTGCTTGTTGATGGTTAAATTTCAGTTGATGCGGGAGTCTGCAGAAGGTGAAGGTGATTTTGCTGGAACCCCATATATTCCGGTTTATGTGATGCTTCCCGTAAGTAGCCAACACCATCTTCTTTTGAATTTTTTCCTTCAACAATGGAGTACTATTATATATAGTATTTTTTCCAGCATTTATTTTTTCTTCTTTTGTCATGTTGCTATAATCAGATCTTAATATCGGAAACTTTCATTTCCAAAATTATTCTTATGCATCTTATGTGAACCACCTGTCATAAAAAGCAAATCACATGAAACCATCCATTTCCTTGAGCTACAGAATGCAGTTGAACAAAGTTATAGAGACATAACGTAGTTATCCACTCTGGTGGAGTGATTGAATAGATCCAGCATGTTGGCTTTTCAGAAATGTACATTTTATAGCTATTCTTGCATGAGCAAGCAGAAAGAACCTGTAATGGCAAAAAGCACCTCCAAGGAAGGTAGATGAGTAGCATGTGTTGATGACCTTATTTTGCAAATTAAGTGTCTGCATGTGCATTCAAATTTCAGTCCCCGGGTCTCAAATTCAGATTTCCATCTCTCTCTCTCTCTCTATTTATTGCACCATTTTCCCTTCGTTGAACACTCACTTTCATGTCAGTTTTGGCTTTGGCCTCTACTTAGTTAGAATGTTCAACTCCAAAAACTCAGCACAGGTTCATGAAATTTCAGGTTCGCTTTAATGTAGCTCTAGTGATAGGGTTAATAAGAAGGAAAAATGAGGAAATTATATATCAGTAGAAGTAAAATAAGAATAGATGAAAATGTTGGAGAGGCAGAATTCACCACAAGAATGTCAGATACAATTTTTTGAATCTCCATTGGACCTATCCAAGAAGACATCTAATTGACTCAAAAGATAGTCTTAATGGAATCTAGATATCGGAATCCGATCAATTATGAGACTCAGATTCTTCTGACACAAATTTATTTTAAATATAATGACTAATATATTGTCTTTCCTAATCAAAAGGATTTGCTTATGGTTTAAGACCCCAAATATTTAGAGTTTTGAAGCCAATGTAGGATAATCATATTACTTATCTTTAGACCTCAAATGAATCCTAAAGTATGTAAAATTAAGAGAACCTAAAATTTGATTAATCTTCCATTCTCTTTCCATGATACGTCACCAAATGTAGACAATATGTCTGACCCTGAAACTGAAGCTTATTCCAGCATTTGCCTTGGAGGTAGTAGTTTTGTCAACACTTGTTAAGGAAAATATTATTCCCTAGTTACCCTAGAGTATAACTATTAACCACACTAATGATAGGTTAAATGCCAATAAGGCTTGATTTGTAGGCATGAGTGCCAAATCTTTAATGTGCCTCGATCAATTTGTTTCTAAGTTTGTGATTATCATCCTGTAAAAGATCTGTTTTCAAAGAAGATTATAACTCATTCGCCTAGTAGGAATTTCTTCTCTATTGATGATCTCCTGCTTGCAATTGGAGCCTCACAAAAAGACAAGTTGCATGAAACTTGCTTCGATACTAAACTAATTCAGGCAAAGCGGGACTTGACAAAGTAATAGCAACAATGACTCCCAATCATTAGCCAAATTCTTGAATATGAAAATTTGGGAAAATACCTAGAAATATAAACCATTTGTCCAGCAGGATATCGCTGTCCTTCACTTGCAGCGGTGGAGGATTGCATGTGACTGTAAGTTGTCTGCTTAAAACCCTAATTTGTTCAGTCCTTCTTACTCAGGAAGCAATCCCAACACCTGAAACTGCAAAGCTACATAAGGAGAATGTGAGAGAGAGAGAGAGAGAGAGAGAGAGAGATCCCTTTCATGCCATAAGAGTGCTCCTTTTTTTTTTGCATAGTATATGCTTTTATTTCTTATAAATGGAAATACTTCTTGAATCTCATTATTTCTTGGCATTCCTTTTTCATTCTTTTTTTCTACTCTTTATAAATTGCACCATTGACAATTTACTTCCATGATAAATTATTAAATTTGCTTGCCATATCCAGATTGCATTTAATCAATTCATAGTTGCAACTTTTGTAGACTAGCATTGTCAACAGTTATTGCCAACTGGTGGATGTAGAAGCCACGCGACAAGAACTAAGGCATCTGAAGTCTTTAAATGTTGATGGAGTGGTTGTAGATTGTTGGTGGGGAATTGTGGAAGGCTGGAGTCCACACAAATATGAATGGTCTGGTTACAGAGACCTGTTTAACATCATTCGAGAGTTTGAGCTGAAATTGCAGGTCAGGCTTCAAAATGCTTGTTATGATTTATGACGTGCACTTATGCAAGATTTCTATTCATATTTTTGCTTTTTGTCAGAACTTCTGCTAAAATGTGTTATTGTAGGTTTATCCAGTAATGCCATCACCAAAAGTCCTTTGGCACCAAAATAGGGAGCTAGCAATTATGTTGCATGTAAAAGTTAGTATCAGCAAAAGTTGGTGTTAGATGATCAGAAGCCTTGCCCTGCATAAATAGATTTCATAGAACAATGATAGCTTTATGCCGCAAACAATGAAATATTGAACTCTTGATCTACCAACGAAAAGATCTCAATTTGCATGTTTTATACCACGATGTACTGGAGCCACATTGGATGGTTTAATGAATTGCATCTTGACAAATCCTTTTTTGAAATTTAACATAACATAAGCATTTCATGAGCAGAATGTTGTTGGAGCACTCTAAGCTTTGTCAAAATTGAGAATCAGAAAACGTTAAGCCTCACTATTTGAATTCATGTGAATTCACATTGTTTTTAGCATGGCTATTATGTACTATTCATTGTAGATTAAGTGGATGAATAAATTCTTCTAATATATGATGACTGAGTCTGTTGTTACACTCCAGAATAATTGGCATGAAAAACAAAATCTAAAATAAGCATCAGTGATGGGTTTGCATATCCAATATGTAAACAAAGGAAGGACATTTGATGTTTGCAAACATTTAAAAGAAAGAAGGTTACTCTGTTTCTATTTTTATTTTTTATTTCTTTAATTTTTGGATGGGGAAGTGGAGGAATATAGGGCATGTGAACCTGGGCCTTCATCTGCAAGTTTATGACTGGAATTTAGGAGGTTCCTCCTTTGCGACTTATTGTCTTGCACATCATACTTGGTAAAGGAAGAGCAGCAGGAAATCTGATGGAAGTATAGGGGTGAATATTTAAAACAGTGAAAAAAATGTGGTGGCTAGGGCAAACACTCAAAATGAAGAATTGCTTATAGAAACATTTATGCAGTAGACACCCAAAATGAACAATTACAAGCAACCTGTCAATGAAGTATTGAGGTGAAGATCTAATGATTGTGGGAAGACATGGCTCCTAGGACAAACACCCTCATCTATCAGCTTATTGAAACACCTATCCTTGACATGATGGATGATAGTTTTGATAGAGGATCTAGTTGGGAAATATAGTAAATGGCTGACCAACCTAGTTGGGAAGCATCCAAAACACTGTGGCCAAAATAAAGAAAAATCAAGTCAACTTTCAACCCCAAAGTGAAAATGTTGAAAGAAAACCTTTAGAAATAAACGATATGCTGGTAATGACTACATTTTGAGAGAAGATTTCCCTTGTGAATAAAATGGTGATTTAAAGATATACACACGAAAAAGCTTTGCTCAACCAATAAAGATATAAAAATTAGGCGGTGTAAAGGATTTAGATTTAGAATGGCCCAGATTTAAGTGTGTGAGTACTATCCCTAGAGAAGGATTCGCCTCTCAATACATGGGATATGTGGTGATCTTCATCGAAGATAGAGGTGTACAACTATCCAATGCCTCATTTGTCTTCCTTATGGCACATGAATATGGAAAAAGATGGAGTGAAACATTTTTCTGTAGTCACCCTTGGGGAATTTTTATAATAGTTGAAAATGGAAGGAGAGGAGTGCTTTTGAGGATCGGATATTTTTAAGGTGGTCTTTGCAGGTGTTCTAAAGTAGTAAGGAAAAGTTATTAGTGGGGAAATGGAAAGATGAGGAAAGTTGTATACACAAATGTTATTGGATAGCTATGACTTAAAAGGAGTCTATGACTGTATGTAGGACTTTGCTTCTATAACCCATGACATATTTCCCATGGGATTCCTATGGGTTGCAATGGACCAGTATGTTGGTCCACTTAAAGAGTCTTTGGACTAGAGAAACTGCACAATCAAGAAATCAAATTAGAGTAAATATAGAAGAATTAAAATTGGAAGAAAAATATAAAATTATTTTTTGCCACAGTTGCTCCTGACAGATTGAGGAAATCAAATTCAAATTAATTAAGTGGTAACAAAGGTTGCTGATGTTTACTAGAAGGGTTTCAAATTTATAAATCATGCTGCTATGAATTAGTTACTGAAAGTGATCCAGGTAAAAAGGGGATCATAACATTACACTTAGCAAGGCACCCTTGACTCCCCTGTGACAGGTTAAGATTACGAACAGACCCCAGAGTTTAAGACAGTAGAAATGGCATATCGGACATGTTCATGTGTGGGTATAGCTAGATCATATCACATGGGGGAAGGTTGTTCTATCAAGAAGCATCATACATGGTTATGATGAGGAAGAAAGAGGTATGCTGTGATGGACTTGAGCAGAAGAGACCATGAGGTCAAAGATAGACCTGCATTACTTTATTGCTTTAGTCAATAAGAAACCTGATCGAGTTGATGATTAGGTGAAAAGATTAGCAAAAACTCCATAAAAATGACCGACACCTCCCCCCCCACCCCCAAAAAAAAAAAAAACAAAAACCCTCCGCCAACCCATCCACCCTACCTTGTTCAATGTGTGTGGATGTGTTGCACATTCTATTTTATTTATTCTGTATACAACAGGATTAAAGTGCTTTTAGTATACTTTTTTATAAAATTTGTTCTTATAATACATAATCATCAAAACATTTAGTCTGTGTACTACATCTCTAGTCCATTGTGGAATAAATAACGAGAGTGCAAACTTTTATTTGAATGAACACTAATAAATATACTATGTTCTTTCTATCACAAAAAAAACCCTGCTAATATTTTTTAGAATTCTTAGTCAATTATTTCCATATGACTGATGGTATTTTCAGCATGAAAAATTTTATTGTTTTGTTCTATAAGAAATAAATCTCTCTAAAAGAAAAAAATTAGACTTGAGACAAAAATTACTTTCTATTAGTCCATGATATTTAGAGCAGAGCCATGTAAGCAAGCATACATTTAAGCGATTGCTATCTGGATCTGATGTAAACACATTCTTACTATTAAATGGATCATTCTCTACTTTGATGCTTTACACAGACTTATTTTTAATTTTCATCTAAAATCCATAGATGACGTACTGAATATCCTTAAATTGCTTGTAACTTTTCTCTTTCTAAACTTTTGAAGGTAGTAATGGCATTTCATGAGTGCGGAGGAAATGCATCTGGTGAAATACCAATTTCCCTTCCAAAGTGGGTCCTAGAGATAGGAAAAGATAATCAGGATATATTTTTCACAGATCGTGAAGGGAGGAGAAACACAGAATGTCTTTCTTGGGGTATCGACAAGGAACGTGTATTGAAAGGAAGAACTGGCATTGAGGTATTTGATTATTATTACTGTGCTTTATGTTGATATTTCTGTTCATGTAGGTTCTATTAATTTTTCTTTTTCTTGGTTGGAATTTGATCCAAGGAAAAAGGAAAAGAGAAACTTAAACTGAAATATAAGGAGTAGATGCCTGTTGTTTGCATTATATATCTATATCTATATCTATATCTGGAATATTCCCTCTACATTTTTTATTTGCTGCCACAAACCTGCTTCACGCATGGACTCCTTTTTACTTCATGTGCCACGGGGCCTCTATGAGAGGCCATCATAAGTTTTGCACTTACTATAATTCTAAGCTTTATGATGAACTTGCAAAATTTTTCTGATCTGGTTATTTTCACTTCTTATAAACATATATTGACATTGTCTGGGTGTAGATAGGTTGAACATTTTTAAGTCTTCACATTGTGCTTATTTGAATCTATTTTCTGCAGGTTTGCTTTGACTTCATGAGAAGCTTCCGTATGGAATTCAATGACTTATTTGAAGAGGGTTTCATTACTGCTGTTGAAATTGGACTAGGTGCTTCAGGGGAGTTGAAATACCCATCACATCCAGAAAGAATTGGATGGAGGTACCCTGGTATCGGTGAGTTTCAGGTATCCGTTTTAAGGTTAATCTTCATTTCTATTTCCCCTCTATGTTAATACTTCGATTAGTCATTCCTTAGAATTATTAATTTCCATTTTCATAATTTTCTACCAAACGCATGACTAGTGTAAGGAAAAATCCATGAGAAATCTCCTACTAAAACTTTCTTGCAAAGACAAATTACAGAATGCAATCCCAAGATTATTCATTCAAGAATTCTTCACAAAACCAGATATCTAATGACCATAGATGAATTAGTAATATGAAAGATTGAAAGGTAGCCAATATACACATTAAGAAACTTAATTTTGTAATATTTAGTTCACATTAAAGAGCTAGATCCATTCTCTCTATAATTAGGTGTACCTGCTGGTAGAGAACTCAATCCTACTACGATGAATCCTAGCCATCCAGGAAACAAGGCCAA
Source organism: Elaeis guineensis (assembly GCF_000442705.2). NCBI lineage: Eukaryota > Viridiplantae > Streptophyta > Magnoliopsida > Arecales > Arecaceae > Elaeis > Elaeis guineensis. The sequence continues at coordinate 34,159,910 of NC_026008.2, forward strand.
TGTGACCGAAACTACAAAAGATCTTAGAGCATACTCCAACTCCTGCCACAACATAACCAGGTCAAGTTATCAACAGATACAAAGAATTTCTTCTTTGAATTCATTAGTTAATTTTGACAGATTGCAAGGGCTAATGCCACCACTATGACATGGAAGAATTGCATTTTTATTTGGTAGTGTTTTTATAAAACAGCCATATCATCTCGGTTAGAAACTCAGTTGAGTGTTTAATAGGGCTTTAGGAAGTGGTTCCACTTCTAAAATTTAAATTGTACTTGGAGATGCCTAGGGTATCCTAATGTAAAAAGTGGTGTGACCATTTAGATATCCTCTGGGTCATTTAACATATATAAGCTCTTGTTGGTGAGTTATAAAGTATTGCCAGAGGTGTTCTGGCACTTTAAATTGAAAAAACAGACATCATCTCTTAGAATAAGATTTCAACATATTGTTTTGATTTAGTATCAAAGGATTTAAGTCTTTTTAAGTGGATTGTATTAATTTACAAAAGTATGTAGAACTATTAATCCGAAACTGGAGTGATCTTTACTTTCTTCTCATTGATTTGATCTTTGGCAGTGCTATGACAAGTACATGCAGCAGAATCTGCGACGAGCAGCAAAGTTGCGTGGACATTCATTCTGGGCCAGGGGGCCGGACAATGCTGGGCATTATAATTCAAGGCCTCATGAAACTGGATTCTTCTGTGATAGAGGTGATTATGATGGCTACTATGGACGCTTTTTCCTTCATTGGTATGCACAAACCCTAATTGACCATGCAGATCAAGTATTATCGCTTGCAAATCTTGCATTTGAAGGGACACAAGTAATTATAAAGGTATCTCTAAATTATTTTGGTAATCTTTTACTAGAAAACTCGGTGTCTCATTTCTCTTACTGGAATTTATCTGGCAAAGCTTGTTTAATTGCTTATCATCTGGATCATTTTGAAGTTGTAGGCATTTGGGTTTGTGATCTGTATTTGATGATCCACAGATCTTTATTTAAAGCTACTTGTCACATTAAATAGTAATACATCTACTGTAGGCTGATAAATGCTGCAATGTATTTAATGCCTTGATGATAGGTTTTAAGGGTGTGAAAATGTTTGCACCAACTAATTATACTTCCATTAATAAAAATTAAGACATTCATTATGCCAACCCAAAATATATGGATTAATGCTTGTCGTACATGGCACTATTCATTGTGCAAGTGGATTTTAACCTGAATCTACGGGAAAACAATCTTCTGTATCATATCTCGAAGCTATTCTGTAGAAGCCAACACAAATATTTTGCTCACCACTGTGAAATTTGGTTGTGGAAACATAATATTAGCTATATGACTATGCAGATTCCAGCTGTTTACTGGTGGTACAAGACGTCCAGCCATGCTGCAGAGCTTACAGCAGGATTCTATAATCCTACAAACCAAGATGGTTATTCTCCTATCTTCGACATGCTCAAGAAACATTCTGCGGCTATGAAATTTGTCTGCTATGGGCCACAGCACTCTGCCCAGGAAAGTGACGAAGCATTGGCTGACTTGGAAGGTTTAAGCTGGCAGGTTGCAACAATTTTCTATTCTTTTGTCCTGGATCTCTGCAGCCATTTCCTTATTTCTGGATGCTATGAGTCCTTTTCTGCTATGAATCAACAATAGCTTTTGATTTGCATTAATTTTCTAGGTGATGAACTCTGCCTGGGACCGCAGTTTAGCAGTAGCTGCTCATGGTACTCTTCCTTGTCACGATAGAGAGACATTTATTAGAATCATAGAAAATGCAAAACCAAGAAATGATCCGGACCGTCGCCACCTCTCCTTCTTCACATACCAACAGCTGACTTCTGTATTCATGGAAAGAGAAATGTGCTTCTCAGAGCTGGACAATTTCATCAAATGCATGCATGGTAGGTATGATCTGGTGCACGTTCTTATAAGCTATGCTTAGATAATGAAGGGGATAACAAACACATTATCCTTGGTGGTAGGAACCCCCTGGACATCATGATTTCCTAGTGGGAATAGTTGAGAAATGGCAAGAGCTATTTGACTCTCTGTCTATCATTATATCATTCGTTCTCTTCTATGCTTAGGTGGATTTAGTCTTAACTATTAACTGCCAGCAAGAAATGGGCATTTCTAGGTACATGATTTCCCACTCCTAAAATTATACTGACCTCTGCTATCTCACCTGAGCATGCGTTCCTCGTCCCAGCTCTTAAAATGTGCACAGCATTCCCTTTTCTTACTTAGAACCTTACCTGATAGCAATTAATCTGCAGGGGAAGTTGTCAATGACGTCCAAGCTTAATTTTCATGCTGCAATATTTCAGATTGTCTGCGGTTGAAGGAGGGTGATAGAAGTCAACTGCCAATATAATGACTGTCGGCAGCACCTGCAGGTGTGCGATCCTTGATATTGGTTGCTTGGCCTGAAAACCTTGTAATTTGATCTACCCAATTATTCATCGACGCTTTCCTTTTTACTAGCCGAATATTCTGTCATGATTATTATCCTGTCCTTGAGGATGCTTAAACATGGAATTATGTTGTACCTTCAAGTGACTAATCTTTACTACCAAAAGGAAAATTTCTTCTCTGTTCCTTGGGATTTTTCAGGAAACAGAGCATGGAATATACTTGTTATGAGTAATGCTACTTCCTGGTCTCATAGGTATCATCAAAATTTCTTCTTCTTCTTCTTTCCAGCTGACTGGAACACATTGTTTTTAGTTTGGACCCAGCATTAGAGAAGAGGTTGGTGTGAGGTCCTAGGATGTCCAGTTTCTGAGTAATCTAGTGTCCCTGTTTCTATTTGCTGGAAATATACAGATCACGTTAAGACTGCACTGCTAGGGATATGCCTCTTAAAGTTAAGATGATCTACTTCTGTTTGCATTTGAGATTGGAGCAACGTAAACATATTCAGATTTAGATAGATGATTTAGAGTTTCTATTGTTTCTTTGACAGCCATTTGGTTCGTGTAGTAGTGATATGATACCTCTCTCTCTCTCTCTCTCTCTCTCTTTTGGAAGTCATCCATTTTATAGGATAACGGATCATCAACTAGAATCATTTGTATGGCAACTTTCGATTGGAAAGCCTGTAAAAACCATCCAGTGAGGGCCTGTTTGGGGACGCAGTCGTATGTTACCAAAGGTTTAAGGAACTAGGGGAGTTTGATTGATGTTGGAATAAGATCCTTTTTTAAAAAAAATAAAAAAAACTCAGGAATCTTTTGTTTGATTCCCAAAAATTATATAGAAACATTAAAAAGGCAGAAATCAAAACTAGATTCTAGTCAAAAACAAATCTGTATGCCAGTGCACTACACAGCCATTATCAGACAAGCTCAAAATCACGTTTGCTTCTCCGTTTAAGTCGCATTATCTTTTTCCTTAAGTACTTTAAAATTCAATACAGAAAGTTGAGTTAATGAATGATCTTTTCTTCGTAGAGAAGCAAATGAATGTTTGAGCATGACTTTCTAGTTGACTTTGGCTAGATTGTTACATCAAAAGAAAGAAAAGAAAGACTTCGACTATATTAAACCCAAAAATCCATGAAGATACACCATGTAATTTGATTTTATTACTCATAATCAATTGCCTTTAATGAATTGACTGCTAGGATGTACTAGCTAGGGATGGCAAAATTAATCCGACCCGATGGGTATACACCCTACCCGAACCCGATCAAACCCGAAAAATAGGGTTTGACTGGGTTTGGGTTCGGGTTTGGGTAAAACCCGAAAACTATAGTACGGGTATGGGTAGGGTATGGGTAGTGCTATTTTCTATCCGAACCCGACCCGAACCTATGGATATGGGTAATATCCGAACCCATATCCGAATATATATATATATATATATATATATATATATATATATATAGACACACACATATCCGAATATATATATACATATACATATATATATATATATATATAGACACACACACATACACACACACATATATATGATCTCTCTCTCTTTCTCTCTCTCTCTATATATATATAATTATATATATGTATGCATGCATATATGTATGCATGTATGTGTGTGTTAGAAGTGTGTATGTGCGTATGTATGTATGTATATATATATAATTAGTAATTCTATTTTTGATTGATAATATGCATAAAATTATTTTACTTTTTTTTTTGGTATAGAATGGATGGGTATGGGGCGGGTATGGATTGGGTATGGAGAAATGGGTTACCCACGGGTATCCCCGAACCCGTTGGGTATGGAGATGGGTATCTCTTTTCTTATCCGATTGGGTATCGGGTAGGATTTGGGTATAGGATATTAAGTTCGGGTTTGGGGATGGGTAGTATACTATCCGACCCAAATCCTACCCATTGCCATCCCTAGTACTAGCTAGGAGGGGAAAGCTTCAATTTTTCTATAAAAGAAAAAACTCCCCCTCCCTTTCCACACTGGCCTCCAACGTGCGTGCCCGCCCGCTCCTCTCCCACGAAAGAGGGAAAAAAGGGGTTGGAGACCCACGTTGGATTAAAAGCTGAGAGCAGGTGTTTGCGTTTGTAAATTGTGGACGATAACTGAAAAATAATGTTCTAATCCCATTATTTGCATGGGTCGTATATTGTTTGTGTTTGTTTGTTTTTGACGATCGGTGCAAAGAGAATTATTTTGTTACATATATAAAAAAATTTAAATATATATTTTTTGTACAAGCATAAAAGGTTCTCTGTCTCGTGGTGTTTGCTTTTTTTTTTTTTTGCTAAATCCCATGATTTTAGCTTTGGTGATATCAGTGGGCATGGGTACGGAAGTATAGTCATGAAAGGTGTCTGATGTTACGTGGACAAAGTTTGTTTCATGTGGTACGTTGTATCCCTCTTTCTACCATCTGCCCAATTGTCCCGTCTCGCTTGCCAAGAATACTGACATCCAGACATTACGTAGTTTTGTTGATAACACTTAAATAAAATTTATTTTTTCAAATCATATTGTGTACCATCGTGTGTACATGTTTCAAATAACAAGAAATTTTATTACAATATTTTTTTAAAATATTTTAATAATTATTATCCGATACTCTATTGAAAATTCTACTTCAACTTTTTATATTTTTTATTTGTCTACAAAACCATGTCATGTTTCACGTTCGTGATACTCGCGCGGCTAAGTTGAAGCGTTGAGGATGCGATTTGACTGTCTTTCTGTATATATATTTTTGGCAGCTGACTGTCTTTTTGTATTATAATTTTTTTCATACCATCTGTCCAATGGTTCTATCATGCAACCTATATGTTCTAGATCCTAAGAATACTGACCTCACCATATATAATTTTAGTGATAACAGTTAAAAAAATTTATTTTATGAAATCATATATATATATATATATATATATATATATATATATATATTTCTAAAATAATATTTTTTAATAAAATATTTTCAAAATATGATCGAATGGAAATTATTTTCGGATCTACCATTCTAGCGTGAAATCATGTGTTGAACTCACGATTTCTGAGTGACGTGGCACCCATTGCCTGTCACGTGGTGCGGGGTGTGCCAGGGTTGAAATTATGGGTTGAACCTACGATTTCAGATTCGTGATCTCAACCCATGATTTTTCTACGCTACCCCACCTCGGGCCCTTTCTGCACCCTTTGTTTCCTATCGTCCGGTCCCTCCTTCACCACGCCATCCCGCACTGCTCCCCTCCCCTCCCCTTTGACATTCCAGTCCCGCTTGCATCACCCCCACCCCGGCTGCCCTTGTGTCCCACCATTGGATCATACTCCCCCGGGCCCCGCCCCCCTCGACGGTCCCACTCTAGCTATCCTTGTGTCCAACCCTCAGATCGCACCCCCCGATCGCCCCTGCCCCTCCCCCTCCATGGTTCCCACCCTGCTCCCTTCTCTCGGACCGTTGGATCATGCCCCCCGGCCCCCCCTCCACGGTCCCTACGCTGCTCCCGTTCTTTCTGACCCTCGGATCGCACCCCCCGACCCCCAACACAACCCCCCCACACCAACCCTGGCCAGTCCCCATGTTGCTCCCCTTCTCTTTGACCGTGGGGTCCCCCTCACCCCTCTATTTCCCATTTTTCCATCTATCCAGTCATCTTTCGATTATCAGGCCGCTCTCCATCTTTGGCTGCTTTCTCTGTTGGATCCCGGACTTGACTGCCTTCCGACGGTCCGATCATTTGTGGTTCCCGTCATCCCCCCTCTGGTAAAAATATTTTTTTTTATTATCTATTTTAATTTAGTGTTGTTATGTTATTTGAAGATTTTATTTTAATTTCTGACCTTGAGCCATGTTGTTTACCCTATTTTGCATATTATTGGTGATTTTATGTGGAGCTTGCTAAAGTTATTGTATTTATTATATATGTAGTGATGGAAGAAAGTATCATGGTCTTATGCTATATAAATGGTTCTATAGTTTACGGGTTAAATGGCATTGAATATAATCGTTATCCTCAAAGGGCAATTAGAATTAAAATTGGAATTAAATTTGAAGAGTTGGAGGATAAATTAAGTAGGGTCTTTTGTGTAGAGAGACATAAGAATAGACTCACGATAATATATAAATATCGATAGGTTGTGTAGTCAATATTATTAAAGTATGAATCGATTTTGATTAGCGAAGATGAAGATACGGAAATAATCTTTTCAACGGTTAGTTTGCATCTATATTTATCAGGTACAGAGTTGTATCTAAAAGTGCTACCTATTAAAGTTGAACAGGATGAATATGAAGTAGCTGATAGGGATATAAGAACAACTCAGGGCACTGAACAGATCGGTCCATCTAGTGCTTATGTGGTTGATAATGTACCAACGACTCAAAATTTCAGACATGCAAAAGACCAGTTCCCTACAGTGGATCTTGATGTGGCAGGTGTCACTATTAGACAATCATTAATTTACATATCTATCGATGACATAGTTTACATAGATAATCGGCTATTTGAAGAAGATGACATACGAAGTGAAGATGAGATGGACTTCGATCCTCAGCAAGCCGATTCTTCTACTGATATAGGGTGGCCACCTATGGAAGAGCACCCAAATTTAGGGGTGTTTGAAGCTCCTTCTGGAATATTTAGGTCATTTGATTGGACGGCAGTTAACGTATCTATGTCTTTTGCATTAGAGGCATGGTGCACCAGTTTGAAAAAAGGTGTCGAGTTATCAAAAGAGCTTCATTTTACAGATAAGGCGAAACTGCAAACTGCAATAAAATAGTATCATATTGAGAGGCATTATGAATTTAGGGTTGTCGAGTCAGAGCCAAAGCGAAGTGTTTCAAGTGCAAACAGCATTCCGTGGGCCATATATGAATAAAGGCAACAAAGGTGATGATAGATTTTACTCAGATTAAGTTATTACAAACAATAAATAGCTTCTAGAACTAATAACCTAATATGACATGCAGATAGTACTACTATCTAAGCATACGTGTACATGTCAGAAATGACAGTGTTATCATTTGCCATGTTCTTATGTGATGGTTGTCTGTGCATATGTGTCAATTGATTTTTGATGATATGCTGATCGATGTTACACACTAAAAGAGTACCATCATAATTATAGTCATCAATTTCAACCGACCCCGTATGCAGATTATTGGGCACAATAAAAAAGTAACGTCACATTATATCACAGAAAGAACGATTGCGACAGAAGGAAAAGCTACGATCTTCTAGACTCAGGAATGAAATAGATTGAATGAAAGTTGAGAACAGAACTACATGTCGAACTTGTGGCGAAGTAGGACATAGCAGACGGACATATTCGAGAACCAGAGAATGAATATTTTTTTGAAATTGATGAAATTTGTATTATCATCAGTTGTAATGTGATATTACTTTTGTTCCGACTTGTATCAAATGTGTGTTTCTTTGATTCAGTATCAAATATGTGTTTATTTGTAAATGCCTTCTATAGTATTGCACACATGGAGTCAGGGCTGGTAGATCAGACGGTATTACATGGTTAGGTATCTCATAAGTCTTCCATCAATTGGGATGGGCAGGAATGTATTTATATAACTAATTTGTATTTGTTCGAATATGAAGATTTGAGGTATCTTCTTTTCAAGTTTATAGGAGCATTCCTTTCTTAGATGTCGACGGCGAGAGCTAGTCTTTACTCACTCGATCCTGCTGGATATGCGGATAGTACCACTTCTGCAACAGGCTAGTTTTTACGGTCTTAGCTGCATGATTTTAATATCACTAGATTGGCATTTGATCACCCCTTTCGTAGAGTGGTGGCATCCAGAGACCTATACATTTCATCTTCCACCAGGTGAGTGCACATCACTTTGGAGGACGTCTACATTCAGATGGGTTTACCAGTTGACGGTCTTCCAGTGATAAGTAGTACATGCCAGGACTGGCGTCAGATATACTTGGATTTATTAGGTATTATCCCACCTCCCGAAAAACTCAAGGGTTGTCGATTGAATCTTGCATGGTTGGGATAACAGTTCCCTGAGTTACCACCAGATGCACATGTTATAGCTATACAGCGTTATGCTAGGACATATATTCTGCAGCTGATGGGAGGATGTTTATATGCGGATAAATCAAATAATATGATGCATATAATATTTTTATCACTACTTATCGATTTTGAGGCCGCAGGATACTACAGTTGGGGTAGTGCGGGCCTAGCATGGTTGTATAAAGCGCTTTGTAGGGCAAGTAGGATAGATGCTTCTGACATCATGGGACTTTTGATTTTACTCTAGGTGTAGGCCTGGTATAGATTTCCGTCTATAGCTCCTCGTAGATTATGTCAGCCTCTTGTAGATCCTATTATGGATTTGCCTGATGGAGGTGCGTTACCAGCTAATTTTCTAGCCATGAGGTATGTAATTGAAGTACCAATATAATGTTCAAACTCTAAGATTTTGTATTTGAATTACATGTAACGTAAATAATTTCATTATGCATGTTGAGAGATGCTTTCGAGGTGATGAAGGTTTCCACTCATATTTTAATGAGTTATTGGTATCATCTTGATCATCTTAGAGTTGAGCAGGTATAAATATAACTGATTTACATTATTTGGATAAGCTCTTAGAAGGACTATGTACACATTACTTATACTTAACCCTATGGATGAAAAGATTGTATGGTAGTCATATACTCCTTTTGTCCTAATAGGTCTATCGGATTATTATTTCAATGGAAAGGATATATGGCGATGTCGTATACCATTTTTATACTTTTTTATCGTTGAGTGGCATTATGCAGATAAAGTGATGCACTAGTTCGGATTACGACAGACTATCTGGAGGTTTGTGATACGGATTCCAGACTACATCATATCGACTTTTGGGGGCGAGCCGATCATGACAGGGGCAGAATTCATCAGCAGTGGGTTGCGCTCTGGGAGAGTCGGCTCGATTATATTGTAGACAGTCTAGCAACTGATGATATGATAGATTATTATGATAGCTACATGAAGTGGTATCATCGTATTATGCGTCGATTTATTTATCGTTGTGGAGCGATGATTGACTACTTGGTAAGGTTTCATATTTGTTTATTTTTTATGATTAACATTTTTGTATTTGGCTACTGCTCACCTTTTGTTTATGTCAGAGTGACAGTCTGACGAGGATTCATCATTTAGCTCATCCAGACTCGTTGTCTACATCCGGACGTGTCATCCAGGATAATTGTACTTCAATCCTCCATGCCGTCGACGAGCATGCTCGTATCTCCACCGATATCCACGATCATGACCGCGGTACATTAGGATCCACTCCGTCACCTTTCTTGCATCCTTCGTCATTGAGAGCACCTACATTGCATAGAGGAGGTACCAGATGATATTGCTCATCATCATTCCTGATACCAGACTTTCCATCATTCAATTCATATACACCCTCGCCTATGTATATGCATGATGATGTGACCCAGTTTCAATCCGTAGAGAAGACTGCAGCACATTTTAAGTATGCAGCGGCCGAGTACGAGAGATCGAGTGAGGATCTGACTGAGGGTCTGAGTGAGGCTCAGCAGCAGGCTCAGGAAGCTACACAAGTAGAGCATGGTATCGAAGAGCATAAGGGTCTGAGTGAGGCTCAGCAATATGTTTATGAAGCTATAGGGGTAGACATGGTACCAAGCATGGTACCGTCTTGTGGCACATGATGTATATATTTTTATATTTTTTCATATTGTGTTGGATTTATGTTGGGTTGGACATATAGATTTTTATGGATTTATGGTATCACACTTGTTGCTTTATAAAATGGTGTCAAACATATTGCTTTATTTAATGCATTTTGGCATGCCAAAGTAGATTATTTAAGGTAACCTTATACTTTCTTCAAACATGTAGATTTAGGCATGGCAAAACAAAATCTATCAAGTATTTCTTTTTTTGAAAAAAAAATTGAGTCGATGGTCGATCGGCTAGCCCCTACAGTTGACCCCAATGGCACACTATATGTGCCACAGTGGTTGACCGTACATACTATCTTTGGCCCGATCGATCGACTTGGTGGGCTATGATCGATCAAAATTCACAGGCAATCGACTGCAGACAAAAGCAGACAGATTTTTTGATCGACCGGTCTAAATGATCTGATTCGATCGATACATTCAATGGATTGTAGTCGGTCAAAATTTTCAGATGATCGATCGTAATGGCATAGTTTGTGTCGTAATGGCATGGTTTATGTTCTACAGTAGTTGATCGGTGCGAGGTTTCGGACTCGGCGGATCGGTTTGGTGGGTATGAGTACGGAGAGTATAGTCAGGAATGGTGTTTGTTGTTACATGGACAAAGTTTGTTTCATGTGGTTCGTTGTATCCCTCTTTCTACCATCTGCTCAATTGTCCCATCTCACTGTCCAAGAATACTGACAGCAAGACATTATGTAGTTTTGGTGATAACAGTTAAACAAAATTTATTTTTTGAAATCATATTGTGTACAGTCGTATGCGTACACGTTTCAAATAACAAGAGATTTTATTACAATAATTTTTTAAAATATTTTAATAATTATTATCTAAAATTTTATTAAAAATTCTTCTCCAACTTCTTATATCTTTTATTTATCTATAAAATCATGTCATGTTTCACGTTCGCGACACCCTCACGTTTATGTTGAAGCGTTGAGTATGTGATTTGACTGTCTTTCTATATATATTTTATTGATAGCTGACTGTCTTTTTATATTATATTTTTTTCATACCATCTGTTCGATGATCCCATCATGCAATCTATATATTCTAGAATCTAAGAATATTGACCTCGCAATATAAAATTTTAGTGATAATAATTAAAAATATTTATTTGATGAAACTATATATATGTATATATATATTTCATAAAATAGTTATTAAAATATTTTATATTTTAAGAAATTATTTCAATAATATTTTAAGAAATTATAATAGTAATATATATATATATATATATATTACTGTTATAATTTCTTAAAATATTACTGAAATAGTTTCTTAAAATATTTTAATAACTATTTTATGAAACCCTACCGAAATTCTTCTCAAAATTCTAATATTTTTTATTTATCTGCTCATGGCATGTTTCACGTAGGGTGACCAAGCCGTTTGACCCGGTTAAGCAGAAGGTTGGTGACGCGGGTTGGCGCATTTTTTGCGACCCATGCAGCAGTGCGAAACGAGACTGAAATAACCATGGCTTTTGCGACCCAACAACGGCTATTCTTCTCTATAAATACAAACAAGTTGTAGATGACTTGATTCAGAGCACGCATCACCTTCCACCTCCAAGATATCAAACTTCTCGGCATCAGTAATTAAGCCCAAAACTCTCCTCCTAGTTAAGGTAGCAACCATGGCATCTTCTCTGATCTTTACGGTGAGCCGGAGGGAGCCCGTGCTCGTTGCACCGGCGAAGCCCACACCGCACGAGTTCAAACCCCTCTCGGACATCGATGACCAGGAGGGCCTGAGGTTTTACAGCTCTGGCATCCATTTCTACCGCAACGATCCCTCCAAGGAGGGACGGGACCCGGCAAGGGTCATAAAGGAGGCCCTTGGGAAGGTCCTCGTGCACTACCATCCGATCGCTGGCCGCCTTCGGGAATGGCCCGGGAGGAAGCTGGTGGTGGAGTGCACCGGCGAAGGGGTGGTGTTCGTGGAGGCCAACGCTGATGTCCGGCTCGAGGAGTTCGGCAATGCACCCAGTCCACCCTTTCCTTGCGTGGAGGAGCTGCTCTACGATACAGAGAGCTTGGGAAGCGACCTCGACTGCCCCTTTCTCTTTGTTCAGGTACATGGTTAAATCTTCGAAGCTCTTGTCGTGTTTGATATGAAAAGATCAAACGTACTGGAGTCTATCAGAATGATCCTTACCTACGATTATCTTACGAAGCCTATAGACCCCCAGCACAATTCTTGAGGGATACATTGCATTATCTTCCTTAACTTGTTATAATAATGCTCTCCTCCACGTGAGAATATTGCATGGGAAATAAAATATTGCTCTCTACCACCATCTTGAGGGGGAAAAGAGATCATGTTAATTCTTAGCATGCAAAAGATTTTTAGCAAATTGATAGCAAGTCTCTTCATTGACTGACCTATAATATTTAGTCCCGTATCCGGCTCAAGTTTCAAGGTTTCTTTATTTTCCAATCCCTTATATTCTCCATAATAAGCTAAAAACAACTGCGTACGCAGTTATAAGTATGTACAGGGATAACATAACGAGAAATTATTAGGTAGACTCATTCTACCTAACATAACTGTGTGCATGGAGAATATAACTATATGCAATAGCCAATATAAATGTGCACACAAGATTGTTTACTAATGATCAAGGAACGGTATTTTAAAGTCCAGTCAAAGAAAAGAAAAAAAAAAGACTGAATGTCAAGTTGTTCTAAAATTTTTGCCCCATGAAACCAATGAGCTAGCTCTAAATGGTCCTCGCTCTCTTCCTGAAATTAATTATGGGTGATGATCAGGTGACGCGACTCAAGTGCGGAGGCTTCATCTTTGGTCTGCGGATCAACCACACGATCATGGACGCACCGGGGGTGGTGCAGTTCCTCACTGCCCTGGGCGAGATGGCGCGCGGGGCAGCTGCCCCTACCGTGCCGCCCGTGTGGGAGAGAGAGCTGCTCACCGCCCGCTGCCCCCCTCGCATCACCCACGTCCACCCGGAGTACGAGTTCTCGGCCGCCACCGACGTGATGACTACCGTCCCCCTGTCCGACATGGTGAACCGCTCCTTCTTCTTCGGCCCCAGGGAGATATCCGCTCTAAGGAAGTACGCGCCCCCGCACCTGCGCCCCACCAGCTCCAGGTTCGAGCTGATCACCGCCTCCGTCTGGCGGAGCCGCACCGCGGCCCTCGGCTACGACCCCGACGACGAGGTCCGCGTCCTCTTCGTCGTGAACGCCCGCGGGCGGCGCAGCCCGCCCCTGCCGTCGGGGTACTACGGGAACGCGCTGGCATTTCCAGTGGCCTCGTCGGCGGCGGGCAGGCTGAGGCGGAGCCCGCTGGGGTACGCACTGGAGGTGGTGAAGAAGGCCAAGGCGAGCGTGACGGACGAGTACATGCAGTCGGTGGCGGACCTGATGGTGCTCCAGGGTAGGCCGCACTTCGCCATGGCTCGGACCTACCTCGTGTCGGACGTGACCCGGGCGGGCTTCGAGGCGGTGGATTTCGGGTGGGGGGAGGGGGTCTACGGCGGCCCGGCCAGTGCTGGTATCGGGGGGGCCGGCGTTGCCAGCTTCTACACCTGGCACAGGAACGGCAAGGGGGAGGAAGGCATCTTGGTTCCCATGTGTCTGCCGGGACCCGCCATGGAGAGGTTCCAGATGGAGATGGAGAGCTTGACCCAGGAGCCCGCCTTTGATCCTTACGACAGCAATACTAATATGAAGAATATATCCATTGTCAGTCGTGATATGAAGATGTCACGCCTATAAATATGTAATAGGATGTCACTTGAATTGGCTGCGTAGGTATCTGTTGTGAGTATTCTAGAATATCTCATGATTCTAGAATATTTTTTCATATATTCTTCCATATATTTGTTATTGATATTTGCATGTATACCTGGCTGTGTAGTCTATAGATATTCCATATATTATGTACTTTGTTTTCAAGAAATATAATAGAGTTGTTCGTTTTTAATTTCAGTTTGTTGCTTTATTTTGACAATACTAGTGTGATAGGGAGGTTTATTTGTTGATTGACTTCATGTATCACTGAAGTTTAATCTAAAAGTTAGATGCGTAGAATTAGATTTGGTTGACCGTTCCTTCCATTTCCAGGGAAGACCATTTGATCTAAGGGAGGTTCCCTTCACTAAAATTTAGTGATTATTTGTTGATATAATAATTAATATAAGAGTTGTTCTACACCATGTGAATGCGCTTGCAAAATGAATGACAATGATAATTTCTTTATTGAGGATAATTTTTGATTTTCACATCTTGATTTCATTGATCTTCAATAGGAATATTTGTAGATTACAATGCCAGCAATTACAGTAATTACAAGAAAAAGGAACATCTTGATTACATACTCAGTAAGATCAAAGAACCAAAAGTAGAATTGCTAAACAAAGAGAAACCAAAAATAGGTGTGCAGACTAAATATGAATATATATTGACTTACTAAACATAGAGAGAAAACAAATAAGAGTATATACCAAAAGTAGAGCGATGAGGTGGAATGAATATATGCTGACACACCCCCTCAAGATGAAGAGTCAGGACTACGAATCTTCAACTTGTCCCTTAGGAACCTAAAACGTGAGGTACCCAAGGATTTGGTGAGATTATCGGCAAGCTGATCTTGGGTGGAGATGAACTGAACAGATAGTTGATGTCGGGCAACACGCTCACGAACAAAATGAAAATCAATTTCGACATGCTTCATGCGAGTATGGAAGACAGGATTGGTCGAGAGATAAGTGGCCCTAATATTGTCACACCATAGAATGGGGGGACCATGTAAGGGATAGCCAAGTTCTTGAAACAATGACTCAAGCCAGATTAGTTCAGCTGATGCATCTGCTAAGGCCTTGTATTCAGATTCTGTGGATGATCGAGCAACTATTTTCTGTTTACGAGATGCCCATGAAATAAGATTGGGGCCAAGAAAAATTACATAGCCCCCAGTGGAACGCCTATCAGTCCCACTACCTGTCCAATCTGGATTGGAGAAGGCTTGAAGAGAGCGAGAGGTTGATCTCTGAATTTGTAACTCATGATCAGCTGCAGCTTGAAGGTACCGTAAGATACGTTTGATCATAACCCAGTGATCAGAACTAGGAGACTGCATAAACTGACATACTTTATTCACTGCAAAGAAAATGTCAGGGTGTGTCAATGTAACATACTGAAGAGCTCCAACAATGGAGCGATACTGTGTAGGGTCTGGATAAGGAGCACCCCCTGAATCAGAACCCTATGTCATGGCCATTGGGGTCTGAACAGGTTTACAATCAACCATGCCTGCTTTTGAAAGAAGATCTCTAATATAGCGGGTTTGAGATAATAATAATTCGGTAGAGTTTTGAACAGCCTCAATTCCTAAGAAAAAATGAAGATCACCAAGATTCTTAATGTAGAATTCTGTAGCGAGCTGACGAAGAAGTAGAGAGATCTGACTGGAGTCATTGCTAGTTACCAAACTATCATCAACATAGATGAGCATATAGAGGACATGAGAGTTCGTCCTCAAAATAAATAATGAAGGATCAGTCTTCCTGGCAACAAATCCTAGTCTGAGAAGAAACTCGGAGAGATGTGAAACCAGGCACGGGATGCTTGTTTTAACCTGTATAGAGATTTGTGGAGATGACAGACATAATCTGGATGGTCACGATCTTCAAATCCTGGAGGTTGTGATATGTAGACTTTCTCTGTCAGGTTGCCATATAGAAAAGCGTTATGAACATCTAATTGCTAGATGGACCAATCTTGAGAGATGGCAATACTTAGAACAGTCCGAATGGTGGTAGGTTTGATAACTGGACTGAATATCTCATTGTAATCAAGATCAAGCTGCTGGTGGAATCTTTTTGCAACTAAGCGTACTTTATAGCGCTCGAGAGAGCCATCAGCCTTTCTCTTGATCCTGTACACCCATTTACACCCAACCAAATTTTTTTGTTGAGATGAACGTGGAACAAGAGATCACGTACCATTACGAACTAAAGCATTAAACTTCTCAGTATTGCAGTACGCTACACAGAGTGTTTAGATGCCTGAGTATAACAAGTAGGTTCTATGGTGAGGATAGTGCTAGTGAGGGTGGATGGTTGTTTGGGACGGGATCGAAGCACCATTGAATGTGTATGGGTGGGTTGGGTAGGTTGTTTAGAGGAGGTTGTGTCTTGCTGGAAACTTGTCATAGGGGAAGATGTGGGAAGGGAGGGCTTTGTGGATAAGGGATTGCAATAGGGGTCAGTAAGTAATCTGATCCGAACAGGTACAGAGTCTGTAGTACTAGAGGGGTTGGAAGGGAGAACGATCATGGGAGGAGGTGCTGGGGCAGACCGAGACATGGGGGATGCAACCGATGGTGAGGTGGACAACTGGGGCAAAGGAGATAGAGGAATGGATGGTGGAGGGTTGGCCTCTTGTAGAGGTCGAAGTGATGTAACACCCCATGGCAGGGAAGAGGGAGATGGTGGTGGTGGACAATCCAATGGAGAGTGAGATTGAAAAGGAAAGATAGATTTGTCAAAGCGAACATGTTTAGCGATATATGTACGATTTATTTTCACATCAAGACATCGATAGGCACTATGAGAGGAACTATAGCCGAGAAATACACACGGTTGAGAGCGGTACTCCATTTTAAGACGATTGTAAGGATGAAAAAAGGAAAAGCATAGACACCCAAAAATTCGTAGGAAGGTATAGGATGGTGGTTTACTGTAAACGAGTTCGAAGGGGGACACACCACTAGAGACTTTAGATGGCATCCTATTAATGAGAAATACATCCATTTCAAAGGCATAGTGCCAGTACAACATGGGTGTAGATGCATGAGCAAGAAGAGACAGACCGATTTCTGTAATATGATGATGACGATGTTCAACAGCCCCTTGTTGCTCGTGGGTGTGGGGAGCTGCGATACGATGGGTAATGCCAATTTTACTAAAAAATTGAGGAAAAGAGCAAAACTCTCCTCCCCAGTCAGTTTGGATTGATTTAATAGTACGAGAGAAATATCGTTCAACCAAAGCTTGAAATTGTAAAAAAATAGAGAACACATCAGATTTGCACATTAATGGATAGAACCAAATATATTTACTGTGGTCATCAACAAAAATTACATAGTAGCAGTGTCCTAACAAAGATGGAGTAGGAGAAGGACCCCAAACATCATTATAAATGAGGTCTAATGAAAATTGACTACGACGATGGGACGGAGATAAGTGCAACTTACTGGACTTGCCTACCTGACACGAGGGATAAAGAGGAAGAAGATATGTAGACTTGCAGGAGAGATTATTGATCTTCACCATGGAGCGAAGCAAGCGATAATGAGGATAGCCCAAACGGTTGTGCCAGCCATTAAGAGTGGTGCTCTCGACCATGTGAACAGATACGGATAAAGAAGAAGGGTTGGAACGGAGAGTGTATAATCCTCCTTCACTTGGACCGGATAATATTATGGTCTTGGTGGTTCAATCCTTCACAAGAAAATGATATGGATAAAATTCAAAAAAGATATTATTATCTTTTGTAAACTGTTGCACGAAAAGTAAATTTTTAGAAATAGAGAGAACGTGTAAGATGTTAGATAATTGAAAAGAAAGAGAAAAGTGAGAAGGAGAAAAAGAACCATAACCAATATGTGATATATGTAATCCCTTACCATTGCCTACATGCACCTGATCAGGACCAGTGTACTTAGCATAGGAGGACATAGAATGAATGTCAGGAGTAACATGGTGAGATGCTCCTGTATCAGGGTACCAGGTGAGGGCGGTGGATGGGTGAGGGGTAGGGAGAAGTGGCAGATTAGGGTGATGGTGAGATGGATTTGGATTTGGGTATGGTGAATATGAGAAATTTGCATTGGGTTGTGGTGAATATGGATAGGACTGCTGAGGATAATAGAAGCAGGTGACATTAGAGTGGTTGTTACGATTGCAAAAGGAGCACCATTGAGAACCACGACCACCAGGTGAACCAAAACGACCACGATCTCGACCAAACTTGCCACGCCCCCCACGATCTCGATTAAAGCCACGGCCAATAGAAGGCCTAGGGTCAGTAGAAGAATGGGGGGATTGTTGAGCGGTATTGGCGATAGGATTGGTAGTAGTAGTATCAGCAATGGTTAATTTTCTGAATGTCCGCATGCTTTCATGGTTAAGTAATAGCCCATGAAGTTTAGTATATGTCAGAGGAGTATGTCGATTAAGAATATCAGGGACCGCATCTTGTAGATCATCACATAGAACACACAGCACATGTAGATTAAATTTAGTAGGCTTGAGGGCATTACCAGATGCAGCAAGTTCATCAGCCACAGTTTTTGCACGTCGGAGCAGAGAGGTGACGGTCTTATCTGATTTTTGACGAAGATTCTGCAACTCTAGATGCAGAGACATGAGTCGGGTAGGAGATGCTGAACCAAAGGCTTCATGAAGAGTGCTCCAGCACTCAAAACTGGTCTCTTTGTCAAGAAGAAGGGGAAGCAAATCTTTAGATAATGAAGCAATGAAAAGGCTTATGAGTTGGGCATCTTGTTGTTGCCAGGCAGCAACGGTAATAGGATCGGTGGGCTGTGGGTGAGAACCATCGAGAAACTCAAATAAGCCTTGACCTTTTAAGAAGGGAGTAATTTATTTTCTCCAGATCAAAAAATTGGAGGTATTCAACTTGATAGATAGAAAATACTGTGCAGATGGAAAGGTAAGAGGGGTCATTGTGATTGGTGGAGGAGGAGAAGAGAAATTGAAGGAGGTGGAGATAGATGAACTGGTGGCCATGAGAGAGCACTGAAGGAGGAGGAAGAAGGGATGCTCATTGGAGCTTCAGGGCTCTGATACCATGACAATGATAATTTCTTTATTGAGGATAATTTTTGATTTTCACACCTTGATTTTATTGATCTCCAATAAGAGTATTTGTAGATTACAATGCCAGCAATTACAGTAATTACAAGAAAAAGGAACATCTTGATTACATAGTAAGGCCAAAGAACCAAAAGTAGAATTGCTAAACAAAGAGAAACCAAAAATAGGTGTGCAGGCTAAATATGAATATATGTTGACTTACTAAACATAGAGAGAAAACAAATAAGAGTATATGCCAAAAGTAGAGCGATGAGGTGGAATGAATATGTGCTGACAATGAAATGAAAATTTTTTTGATTTTATTGGCACTGTAGCATCATAGTAAAAATAAAAAATAAAAATAAATTATATTAAATAAAAATAAAATATAATATTAAATTTAAAATGGGAGATAAAGATTGGAGATGGATGGAAAGGAAAGAGGTGGAAATAAGTTTTTCAGTGAGAAATCATTTGGAATGTAAAGAGAATTGGGACATTAGAGAGATCTCATCAGATGTGGAAAGACGCATAACAGAGGATTCAGATTAATTATGTGCATATTTTTATTTCCAAAGGTACCTATACCAATTATATATCATGATATAATATAGTTTTGTTTATGAATCGGGGACAAATTTGACAGACCCAAAAGACCCTAAAACTCTTTTTTTGATACAACATAGATCATTTTTTAGGCGTGATAGCTGGATGATCTTGAAATCATAATTTAAGAATATATTAATGGATGAAGACAAATGGAAAGATACATGCGCGACAAAATTTTTAACTTACCATACTACTTGTATGATAGAAGATATTTAGCGACAATGGCCAGGATTTTATTTGATGAGGAAATGTTGACCCTTTGGTCGGCCACAGGATTGTTGGTTTGCTGACGGGTAATTGCCCACTTATCAAGCACTTGGGACGGGCTCATGCATGGCGGGTCACTGTGGATGTCTTAGGATTCACCTTGTGACCGAGGGCTTATCTTTTGCCAACCAATCATGGGTAGATTGAAAGATGCAAGATATCCATAGAGCAGCACAGCATGATCAAAAGCCAATAAATCTATTAATGAATTTGGTGGACTACAGCAATTGGCTGGTGAATGGCATGAGAATAGATCCTTTGCGATATTTAAAAAATATCGCAAGGTGCGGTGCATGTTTCAGAGATGTTTATCAAAAAATGGGTGACCACATGCGTTTACGTATGTATTTAATATCAAGAAAATAAGAATGGATAAATTGTAAGAGTATTTGAACAGTTTAGATAAACATCACATAATCATCTATTTTTTGATTGATGTCTCAAAATATGCACAGCATCCTGCGGTACTTTTTAAGTATCACAGAGGATCCCATTCTGAATGGCATGCATGGCAGTGTTTGGTATGGCTGGTGAATGGCATGGCAGTTGGTCAGTCCATGAAGACCGTCCATGATTCATCCATTGAAAGGATGAAAAGTTTTATAACTATAAGAACTAGGGACTACGAGAAACTATAAACTGTGACTAAGAGACTTACGTACATTGATCGAAGAACTATACATGTTTCCCACCGAGAAGAGTTTCATCAACCAACGAAGTCTTATGTCGACCAAAGAAAGCTAAAGATAAAGAGGCGTGGAAAAATCTATAGATAAGTCAGGTGTTGTTTATTGGATTGCCGAAGGACCTTTATTTAAAACCTTCTTGGGTATTTATAAGGTTATTGGTGGTTTCTGCCAAACCACCTGTTAAGATTATTCTAGAATTAATATCTAATGATTTTAGAATATTCTTTCTCATATTCTCTCATATATTCTTTATATCTTCTATAAGTTTCTCCATGTATACCAGACTGTATAGTCTATAAATATGCCATATATTGTGTACTTTGTTTTCAAGCAATCCAATAGAATTGTTTTTTCTTCAGTTCAGTTTTTTGCTTCAATTTTTTTACCGATACCAGTGTGCTAGGGAGATTTATTTGTTGATTGAGGTCACATATCACTAAACTTTAATCTGAAAGTTGGACGTGTAGAACTAGATTTGTTTGACCGTTCCTTCCATTTCTGGTGAAAACCATTTGATCTTGATGTTGTAATCTAAGGGAGGGCGCCCCCCCCCCCCATAAAATTCTGTGATTATTTGATAATATAATAATTAATATAAGGGTTGTTGTACACCATGTGGACGCGCTTGCATATTTGAGATTGGGCTGCAAAATGAAATGGGAAAATCTTTGATTTTTTTGATACAGTAGCATCATAGTAGCAATAAAAATAATAAATGATATTAAATAAAAATAAAATATAATATTAAATTTAAAATGGGAGATAAAGATTGGAGATGGATGATGTTGTTAGAAAAGAAAGAGATAGAAATAAGTTTTTCAGTGAGAAATCATAATACATAGAGATTTGGGGCATTAAAGAGATCTCATTGGATGTGGAAAGATGCATAATAGAGGATTTGGATTAATTATGTGCATAATTTTGTTTCCAAAAGTACCTATACCAATTATCATATTATAACGTTGTTTTATTTTTGAATCGGAGACAAATTTGATAGACACAAAAGATCCTAAAACTATTTTTGATACTATGTAGGTCATTTTTTAGGCATTACAGTTAGATGATCTTGAAATTATGATTTATCGATATATAAACGGATGAAGACAAGTGGAAAGATACATACATAATTTTTAACTTACAATACTAGTTATATGATGGAAGATATTTGGCAACAATATTCAGGATTCCATTTGAGGAAATGTTGACCCTCTGATTGGCCATGTTGGCGGTGTCATGCCCATGTGGTGGCACCCAGCAACCATAATAATTAAAAAAATAAAAACTAGGGTGACGCATGAAAGAGAAAAATGTGGGAGAGGGAGGGTGTGCATGTGGCGTGCGGCATGCGGGAGAGAAAGAAACAACTTGAGATTTTTAATCTTTCTAGCTCCGATCGAAAGGAGATTTTAAGTCTGATAGAGATGAAATTTTAGTATATTGTTCACGATAGCAAGCTCTAAATAGTTTGGATCGTTATGAAATCTCCTCTTGTATAACTCACTTATACCTGTTTTGGTGAGATCTGTCTTATTTTTCTCCTTATATTTCTCAGTAGTATTTGATGTATTATATTGAGATGAGTTTTGTATATTGATTGGAGAGTTTCAAATACATTTGAGAGAAATTTTACTGTACCCATTATTTGGTGATAGTGAAAGTTTGATTTGTACTTTGGTCCTATGATTTTTGTCTCCATATTGGAGGATTTTTCATGTAAATCTGATATTCTTGTGCTTGTCTTGATTTATATTTTGCTGGATTTGATATTGTTGAGTTATTGTCCATTTTAATTAGCACATAAAGAATAGAATTTATCCTGAGAATAATTATGTTTGTGGCCCTTTTGCCCCAACAACTGGTATCAGAGTATGTAGTGGTTAGTCAACAGTCAGTGTGGTTTGTGCAAGTTAAAATGGAGGATAAATCCAGTATGGTTAAAATAACTTCATCTAATTATTCCTTATGGAGGATGATGATGGAGAATTTATTATATTGTTGAAATTTGTTTGAGCTGATTGAATTGATGAAAAACATGCGAGATAATGTAAATACTGATGAGTGAAAAAAGTTGAACAAAAAAGTCACAGCTACGATCAGATAGTGGATTGATGTGAGTGTGATCTATGATATTGCGATAGAGATAGATGCTTTCTAGATTTGAAAGAAGTTGGAGAATCTATATTAGTAGAAGAATACACAGAATAAAGCCTATATGATGAGAAGATTGGTGAAATTGAAGTATAAGGATGGACATAATGCTTTAGAGCACTTGAAAAACTTTCAGGAGATTCTGAATTAGTTGGCTATGATGAAGTTGCTCCTTGATGATGAGGTGCAAACTAAATTTCTTACTAGATAGTTGGGAGATATTAATGGTGATGCTGAGAAATTTCAGTATCAGTGACAAACTTATCTTGACTATGATGAAAAATAGTATATTGAACGAAGCAAACAGATAAAAAAAGCAAGATATGACAGATACAGATTCTAAAGAATTGGTTATAGAGCAAAGGAGGAGAAGCAAAAATAGACCACTGCTAAGTATACTAAATAGGACTTAGAAGCACTAAATTCTCTGATAATTGATTCAATTCTTGTAGAATTTGATGTTTCATATCCTATTTTGCAGATAAATAAGAGATTGGGCCTAAAAGGTTAAGAAAAATTAGATTTAACTCAGATCCAAATGCACCAGAGCAATCAATTTGAAGGATTAATCAAATAAGGCAACAATCCAACGGTGGAGAGGCATTGCTCTACTCTACGGATGATATTTCAAGCACCAAACCCTAAGAGATCTAGGACACTCTATCCAAGGGCTATGGATGCATCGACTTAAAGATCCAAGGGCTCTCATTCAAGGTGCCAACTCATGAAACCCTATCTCTCTCTCTCTCTCTCTCGCTATTTCTAGCGCATAAATTTCACACTAATCCTTCTCTCATTTTTTTTGCTCACGCATAAAATCCCTCACATCCCAAATTCTTTCCTTCCAACGCCATATCTCAACTCTTTTTTATAGCAAACTCTTTCCCTTCTTATCATTTTGGCGCACACCACTTAATTCTTAGCACTCCAACTTCCTCTCAACGCCTCAACTAATGCAACAAACTTCTCTCTTTTTCTTTTTGGCATCCCAAATCCCATCCCTTTTTTTCTTTTAGCGTCCCTACTAACTCACGAACGCCTCCCCATTCTTCATGCTAAAAATTATTCACGCCCCCTCTTTTCTTTGTTTCTTCACACCAAGTTGCGCCTCCCTCCTTTCCTTCTTTTCCTACACATAACAAACTTGCGCCCTCTCTTCCTTTGTCTCTTTCTCAATGCCTAAATTCAGCGCCCTTGGTCCTTTAGATTAAATCTCCACCCTTCACGCTAAGGGCCCCTCATATAGTCTCTTAAAAGAAACTCTAGACTTTCATCTTAGTCCCATATTGCTACACCAATTAATCCCAAAGCTTCCTAGCCTCTATAAAAAACCTCTAAGGTTTCAACCTAGAGGCATTCATCCCATAAATTCACTCCTTAATATCTCTTTCTCTATGCTCCCTAGGTTCTTTAGCCACCATATTTCCACTTTCTTCCATCCTTCCAACAGAAGAGAAGAAGAGTCAGTCAGGAGAAGGTGAGAGAATCGGAAGGAAAAAGAAAGCTGTGAGAGAAGATCTTAGTTAAGGTGTTTTTGTTCTTGTTTTATTTTTCTATTTTGAAACCAACTCTAAGCCTCTTTAATGGCTTAAGAGTTGGGATTTTATTATAGCAATGCAGTTTTATTTTAGAAATAAATGTTGTTATTTTTATTTCTATTGATCTCTCTTATGTAGTAGTTTTTAAAATTAAAATTTTTTAAGCTTTAATTTTAGCATTTGGATAGTTTCTTTTCTTTACAATTTTTCTTATGAATTAAAATTCTACAATTACTTTTCAGCACTAGAATTAACTTATTTTAATATTTCTAATCTCTTCCTACACCTCCATTTAAATCATATCTAGCCAAGCAACCCTTTGGGGTTTGTGATGAAGCTAGAAATATTTGTTTCTTAAAGAGATCATCCCTCTCTCGAATCTCAACATTCCTTCTTCTCTTGATCAATCTTGATGGATTATCGTTGGGTCAAAATTTTTTCATAGCCCATGCTTAAGCAATGATCAAAGATAGATAATTGAAGTAGAGATTCATCATCACCTTTTCTCATATGCAATAAGGGTTTGATAGATCATAGTTAGGTTAAGTCCTTTTATAATCTATGCTTATTCAAAAATTAGAAAAGATGTGTAATTTAATTAGTACATGAGAATAAACTTGATAGACCATTGTTTCCAAGTTATTCATAGCCTATACTTGGTTGTGTCATGTACTAAGAAGGAAGGTTTGGGTACAAAAGAGAAACCAACCGTGTAGATATCTAAATCAGGGGTCTAGTGGATTAAAAAATCTTAAAATTTTTAAATATTATATTCTTGTATTTCTTTTCTATTCTGCATCTTTAGTTCTTAATACAAACCATCACCACCTTCTTGTCAAAGCTCGCTTGAGCAAAAGTTTAATACAAATACAAAAACATCTAATTCCTCGTGGGATCGATCTGTACTCATTGAAAATGCTATATGACACACTGTACGCTTACGGTTATAATTTAAAATACATCAAATTTTTGACACCGTTGTCAGGGATTTGGCATGTTTTTAATTTATATTTTTAATTTAAGTTGGTGAGTGCTGAAAGTTAGGTATATATTCTAACCTATTTCTTCCTTTTTGTATACTCACTATATCTTAGTTGTTATTAATTTTTATTTGAAACTTATTTATTTTTATTGGCTGTACATAAGCATATCTAAACTACTTTAAGGGTATGAACCTAAACAAGATAAGATGAAGATTTTATCATCCTTTCTTAGCTCACAAATAAGTTTTTTTATTTGCATTAGCTCTAACATTTAAATAAAATCAATTGGACGCTAACCTTAAGGACATTCGAGCTCATTAGGATAAGAAAGCCCAAGAGTTGGACTGGATGCTAATTAATCAATTAGCTGGTATCTGTGGTAAGTGATTCAAAGATTAAGTCCTGAAGAATGGTGGTTCTTTAATTAGATCCGTTGTGAAAGTACGGAGAGCCTCCCATCAATCTTATACTTATTTGATCAGTTAGTTGGTTAGTTATAACTTGAAGTACTCAAAGACAACTTTGGTGGTTAGGAGCTGTTTAAATTTAGGCTAACCCTAGTTATTTTTTTTTATGTAACGTGTTTGTAAAATAAAAATAAAAAATTAATTTCTCATCTATATCTCGTTCCTCTTCTCTCTTCTTCTTTAAATTAAATCAAAATTAAAAAAATCAAAAATAAAAAAAAGAAAATAAAGTGACTTCTCCAATTCCTTCGTGGAGAAGGATATCAGGTCGACTAGTTAGAACCAATTCAATTTTTGTTTCAAATCCCGAAATCTCTAAAATGGAAGAAACCAATCAGCTCCAAATCTTTAAGAATTTATATTACTCAATTAGGTCCGTCCAACCTTCTTACATTAGGTTGCCCCAACCTATTACAAATCACTTTGAAATTAAACTTCAGATTATTAATATACTTCCAAAGTTTACTAGAATAGAGGATGCATATATATTCATTAGAGAATTCGAAGAGGTTTGTGTAACTATGAGGCTGCAACAACTTTCAGAGATGAGATCAAATTAAGACTAATTAATTTTGCCCTTAAGAATAATGCAAAAAAGTAGCTATACAGCCTTCCAAACCAATCTATCACAACTTGGGAGAGTTTTGTACGAATGTTCTTAAAAAAATTCTTTTCCTATTATAAGACAGCTAGAATTAGAAATGAGATTAACCAATTCTACCAACTAGTTAGCGAGTCACTTTGAAAATGCTTTGACCACTTTAAGAACTTCTTGATCCAATGCCCATACCATGGAATAAAGATCTAGAGGTCGTGTCAAATAGTCTACGAGGGGCTAGACTCAAATTTTAGAACTATGCTAGAGTCTGTGTGCCTGGATCAATTCATGTATAAAGAATCCAACAAGATCTGATAATTTCTAGAAGATCTAGTTGAGAAAAATTTACAATGAAAAATGATCAAAAAGCTAGAAAGATCCACACCTTCAAGAGATGGAATGCATCAAATATCGACATTCCTGACCATAGAGGCCAAAATTGCCACTTTAACATGCAGGTTAGAGGTCTTAGAACTTCAAAGACCAGCCTGTGTAAATCTCTCCCCGTGCACGTTAAGTATGTATAGCAGAAATCCTACCAGTTGCATCAAACCTAAATCCAAAACAAGAGGAGCTGCTAGTGGTCTTACGAGAGCTTACTGACCAGATGACTCAACCGAGATGGGAGTCTCCTGTTGAGCCATTGACTATCAATGTTTAGTCCGGCTGAAGACTACAAACTTAGCACTTTCTGGGAGGCAATCCAGCTTCTTGCTTTTTAATTTCATGTTTCTTTTAGTTTGTTTAGGTTAATCAAATTCTATCTCAATAATGATGCTGCTCCATTAGGGATAATGTCGGCGAAGTTGGGAGGAGAGCTCATTGAAGATTTCTCCTTAGGTGCCTTCATTTTTTTTTTCGTTTATCCCATTTTTGCTATATTATTTTTGCTATATTGTACTTAAATTCTAACTTTTTTAGGGGTAAAGGGTAAATTTACATCTTGAAAAAATATGGGTGTCCATAGACCTATTATACTTTAGACTTGAGAGGATTTAGGTATTTCAGTAGCAATTGATGCATAATTTAGATAAATTATGAAATATCGAGGGACTACATATTAATAAAATCTAATAGATAGTTATGAATAGAATAAAAATTAATTTCTATGCCTTTCTAATCACCCTTGTTATCTAAAGAAAGTCTATCTCTTATGGATATAAATGGAATGACCTGATACATGCAATTCCTTCATAAATATAAAAATAAAAATAAAGGATAAGTTTTAAATATTAGTTTCCCATCAAGTAACTGGATCTCGTTGCCTAAGTAAGCAATGATATTCCGTAAAAAAGTAAGTAATATGAAGAAGTCACTATAAGAAATAAGATAATTAGCTATGAAAAAAAATCATAGCTAAATAACAAGAAAGCATAGCTAAATATGACTACCGATGTAAAATACGTCGACAAATATGTATCGACAAAAGGGGGGTCGTTAATTCTTTTGGCCGATAAAAATACTTTTTCATTGGCAAATCTTGACTTTTATCGATGCTTTTTTTAGCATCGATGATTATTTACCTATGCTTAAAACAAGCATCAGCAAAAAGATGTTTTAGCTATGCAAAATTAGTATCAAAAATAGTTAATTTACCTATGCTTAAAAAGCATTGGTAAAATAATTTACTGACGCAAATGTTTACCTATGCTAAAATAAGCATCACAAAAATTAAATTTTATGATGCTAAATTTCATCGAAAAAAATAATTTGCAATGCTCAATTTGCATCGTCAAAAATCTAGATTTTTATTATGCTTATTTTGTGTTACTAATTGGTTTTAGTGATGAAAAATAAGAATAGATAAAAATCTTTAGCATCGCTAATGGTGAAATTCCCGGCACCCGGGCACATCCTTTGATGACCCAACATATTATTTGCTGATGCTAATTAGCATCGCTAAAGAGTTTTGCCTACGTTTATTTTATGTCACTAATTGGTTTTAGCGATAGAAAATAAGCGTAGGCAAAAACCTTTAGCGTCGCTAATGGTGATATGTCCGGCACCCCGACACGTTCTTTAGCGATGTTATATATTATTTGCCGACGCTAATTAGCATCGTTAAAGGATTTTACCTGTGCTTATTTTGCATCGCTAATTATTTTTTTAACAAAAAAATAATTACTTTCATGATAATTTTTTATATTTTTTTTTTGTAAACCTGTAGATAAATAAAAATATATAATATATACACAATATGTACACTACCTTCTTCATTCACACATATGTCATAATCAAATTTATTTTGCTTTAATAATAATACAATATATATATATATATATATATCAAAATATTGTATTCATTTTTACAACCACACATATACCAAAACAAATATATATACAACCATATAAAATATCATATGAAAATATATACATCCATACAAAATAAAACTGCATATGCCAAACCATATCACGGACCTATAATAGATTAATAAATCAAGTTAGTAAACTAATTATTTACTAAATGATGAAAATATATAGATTAAAAATAATATAAAATAATATTGATCATAGGAGGACATCCATCATCATCGATGGAGTCATCATCATAGGTATCAGCAAGGATGTCAGGAACCGATGGGAGAGGCATGCTGAGAGGCATGCCATGAACTAACTCATCAAGCTTTACCCCAAATATTGCAAACAGGGCCTAAGCTCAATATTGTCATACTGTACGGCTGCTATGTCCTCCTGGGATCTAGGACGGTCCTCCTCTGCTCGACGCATCTCCTTCTCATATCTCCTCTCCACATTATGGAGATGAGCATCACAAGAAACATGTGATGCTCTAGAGAAGCTAGGATGATAGTTTTGATAGAGGATCTAGTTGGGAAATATAGTAAATGGGCTGACCAACCTAGTTGGGAAGCATCCAAAACACAGTGGCCAAAATAAATAAAAATCAAGTCAACTTTCAACCCCAAAGTGAAAATGTTGAAAGAAAACCTTTAGAAATAAACGATATGCTGGTAATGACTACATTTTGAGAGAAGATTTCCCTTGTGAATAAAATGGTGATTTAAAGATATACACACGAAAAAGCTTTGCTCAACCGATAAAGATATAAAAATTAGGCGGTGTAAAGGATTTAGATTTAGAATGGCCCAGATTTAAGTGTGTGAGTACTATCCCTAGAGAAGGATTCGCCTCTCAATACATGGGATATGTGGTGATCTTCATCGAAGATAGAGGTGTACAACTATCCAATGCCTCATTTGTCTTCCTTATGGCACATGAATATGGAAAAAGATGGAGTGAAACATTTTTCTGTAGTCACCCTTGGGGAATTTTTATAATAGTTGAAAATGGAAGGAGAGGAGTGCTTTTGAGGATCGGATATTTTTAAGGTGGTCTTTGCAGGTGTTCTAAAGTAGTAAGGAAAAGTTATTAGTGGGGAAATGGAAAGATGAGGAAAGTTGTATACACAAATGTTATTGGATAGCTATGACTTAAAAGGAGTCTATGACTGTATGTAGGACTTTGCTTCTATAACCCATGACATATTTCCCATGGGATTCCTATGGGTTGCAATGGACCAGTATGTTGGTCCACTTAAAGAGTCTTTGGACTAGAGCAACTGCACAATCAAGAAATCAAATTAGATTAAATATAGAAGAATTAAAATTGGAAGAAAAGTATAAAATTATTTTTTGCCACAGTTGCTCCTGACAGATTGAGGAAATCAAATTCAAATT
The DNA here is from genome assembly GCF_000442705.2 of Elaeis guineensis. NCBI lineage: Eukaryota > Viridiplantae > Streptophyta > Magnoliopsida > Arecales > Arecaceae > Elaeis > Elaeis guineensis. The sequence goes on from NC_026008.2 coordinate 34,189,949, forward strand.
AATTAAGTGGTAACAAAGGTTGCTGATGTTTACTAGAAGGGTTTCAAATTTATAAATCATGCTGCTATGAATTAGTTACTGAAAGTGATCCAGGTAAAAAGGGGATCATAACATTACACTTAGCAAGGCACCCTTGACTCCCCTGTGACAGGTTAAGATTACGAACAGACCCCAGAGTTTAAGACAGTAGAAATGGCATATCGGACATGTTCATGTGTGGGTATAGCTAGATCATATCACATGGGGGAAGGTTGTTCTATCAAGAAGCATCATACATGGTTATGATGAGGAAGAAAGAGGTACGCTGTGATGGACTTGAGCAGAAGAGACCATGAGGTCAAAGATAGACCCGCATTACTTTATTGCTTTAGTCAATAAGAAACCTGATCGAGTTGATGATTAGGTGAAAAGATTAGCAAAAACTCCATAAAAATGACCGACACCTCCCCCCCCACCCAAAAAAAAAAAAAAACAAAAACCCTCCGCCAACCCATCCACCCTACCTTGTTCAATGTGTGTGGATGTGTTGCACATTCTATTTTATTTATTCTGTATACAACAGGATTAAAGTGGTTTTAGTATACTTTTTCATAAAATTTGTTCTTATAATACGTAATCATCAAAACATTTAGTCTGTGTACTACATCTCTAGTCCATTGTGGAATAAATAACGAGAGTGCAAACTTTTATTTGAATGAACACTAATAAATATACTATGTTCTTTCTATCACAAAAAAAACCCTGCTAATATTTTTTAGAATTCTTAGTCATTTATTTCCGTATGACTGATGGTATTTTCAGCATGAAAAATTTTATTGTTTTGTTCTATAAGAAATAAATCTCTCTAAAAGAAAAAAATTAGACTTGAGACAAAAATTACTTTCTATTAGTCCATGATATTTAGAGCAGAGCCATGTAAGCAAGCATACATTTAAGCGATTGCTATCTGGATCTGATGTAAACACATTCTTACTATTAAATGGATCATTCTCTACTTTGATGCTTTACACAGACTTATTTTTAATTTTCATCTAAAATCCATAGATGACGTACTGAATATCCTTAAATTGCTTGTAACTTTTCTCTTTCTAAACTTTTGAAGGTAGTAATGGCATTTCATGAGTGCGGAGGAAATGCATCTGGTGAAATACCAATTTCCCTTCCAAAGTGGGTCCTAGAGATAGGAAAAGATAATCAGGATATATTTTTCACAGATCGTGAAGGGAGGAGAAACACAGAATGTCTTTCTTGGGGTATCGACAAGGAACGTGTATTGAAAGGAAGAACTGGCATTGAGGTATTTGATTATTATTACTGTGCTTTATGTTGATATTTCTGTTCATGTAGGTTCTATTAATTTTTCTTTTTCTTGGTTGGAATTTGATCCAAGGAAAAAGGAAAAGAGAAACTTAAACTGAAATATAAGGAGTAGATGCCTGTTGTTTGCATTATATATCTATATCTATATCTATATCTGGAATATTCCCTCTACATTTTTTATTTGCTGCCACAAACCTGCTTCACGCATGGACTCCTTTTTACTTCATGTGCCACGGGGCCTCTATGAGAGGCCATCATAAGTTTTGCACTTACTATAATTCTAAGCTTTATGATGAACTTGCAAAATTTTTCTGATCTGGTTATTTTCACTTCTTATAAACATATATTGACATTGTCTGGGTGTAGATAGGTTGAACATTTTTAAGTCTTCACATTGTGCTTATTTGAATCTATTTTCTGCAGGTTTGCTTTGACTTCATGAGAAGCTTCCGTATGGAATTCAATGACTTATTTGAAGAGGGTTTCATTACTGCTGTTGAAATTGGACTAGGTGCTTCAGGGGAGTTGAAATACCCATCACATCCAGAAAGAATTGGATGGAGGTACCCTGGTATCGGTGAGTTTCAGGTATCCGTTTTAAGGTTAATCTTCATTTCTATTTCCCCTCTATGTTAATACTTCGATTAGTCATTCCTTAGAATTATTAATTTCCATTTTCATAATTTTCTACCAAACGCATGACTAGTGTAAGGAAAAATCCATGAGAAATCTCCTACTAAAACTTTCTTGCAAAGACAAATTACAGAATGCAATCCCAAGATTATTCATTCAAGAATTCTTCACAAAACCAGATATCTAATGACCATAGATGAATTAGTAATATGAAAGATTGAAAGGTAGCCAATATACACATTAAGAAACTTAATTTTGTAATATTTGGTTCACATTAAAGAGCTAGATCCATTCTCTCTATAATTAGGTGTACCTGCTGGTAGAGAACTCAATCCTACTACGATGAATCCTAGCCATCCAGGAAACAAGGCCAATGTGACCGAAACTACAAAAGATCTTAGAGCATACTCCAACTCCTGCCACAACATAACCAGGTCAAGTTATCAACAGATACAAAGAATTTCTTCTTTGAATTCATTAGTTAATTTTGACAGATTGCAAGGGCTAATGCCACCACTATGACATGGAAGAATTGCATTTTTATTTGGTAGTGTTTTCATAAAACAGCCATATCATCTCGGTTAGAAACTCAGTTGAGTGTTTAATAGGGCTTTAGGAAGTGGTTCCACTTCTAAAATTTAAATTGTACTTGGAGATGCCTAGGGTATCCTAATGTAAAAAGTGGTGTGACCATTTAGATATCCTCTGGGTCATTTAACATATATAAGCTCTTGTTGGTGAGTTATAAAGTATTGCCAGAGGTGTTCTGGCACTTTAAATTGAAAAAACAGACATCATCTCTTAGAATAAGATTTCAACATATTGTTTTGATTTAGTATCAAAGGATTTAAGTCTTTTTAAGTGGATTGTATTAATTTACAAAAGTATGTAGAACTATTAATCCGAAACTGGAGTGATCTTTACTTTCTTCTCATTGATTTGATCTTTGGCAGTGCTATGACAAGTACATGCAGCAGAATCTGCGACGAGCAGCAAAGTTGCGTGGACATTCATTCTGGGCCAGGGGGCCGGACAATGCTGGGCATTATAATTCAAGGCCTCATGAAACTGGATTCTTCTGTGATAGAGGTGATTATGATGGCTACTATGGACGCTTTTTCCTTCATTGGTATGCACAAACCCTAATTGACCATGCAGATCAAGTATTATCGCTTGCAAATCTTGCATTTGAAGGGACACAAGTAATTATAAAGGTATCTCTAAATTATTTTGGTAATCTTTTACTAGAAAACTCGGTGTCTCATTTCTCTTACTGGAATTTATCTGGCAAAGCTTGTTTAATTGCTTATCATCTGGATCATTTTGAAGTTGTAGGCATTTGGGTTTGTGATCTGTATTTGATGATCCGCAGATCTTTATTTAAAGCTACTTGTCACATTAAATAGTAATACATCTACTGTAGGCTGATAAATGCTGCAATGTATTTAATGCCTTGATGATAGGTTTTAAGGGTGTGAAAATGTTTGCACCAACTAATTATACTTCCATTAATAAAAATTAAGACATTTATTATGCCAACCCAAAATATATGGATTAATGCTTGTCGTACATGGCACTATTCATTGTGCAAGTGGATTTTAACCTGAATCTACGGGAAAACAATCTTCTGTATCATATCTCGAAGCTATTCTGTAGAAGCCAACACAAATATTTTGCTCACCACTGTGAAATTTGGTTGTGGAAACATAATATTAGCTATATGACTATGCAGATTCCAGCTGTTTACTGGTGGTACAAGACGTCCAGCCATGCTGCAGAGCTTACAGCAGGATTCTATAATCCTACAAACCAAGATGGTTATTCTCCTATCTTCGACATGCTCAAGAAACATTCTGCGGCTATGAAATTTGTCTGCTATGGGCCACAGCACTCTGCCCAGGAAAGTGACGAAGCATTGGCTGACTTGGAAGGTTTAAGCTGGCAGGTTGCAACAATTTTCTATTCTTTTGTCCTGGATCTCTGCAGCCATTTCCTTATTTCTGGATGCTATGAGTCCTTTTCTGCTATGAATCAACAATAGCTTTTGATTTGCATTAGTTTTTCTAGGTGATGAACTCTGCCTGGGACCGCAGTTTAGCAGTAGCTGCTCATGGTACTCTTCCTTGTCACGATAGAGAGACATTTATTAGAATCATAGAAAATGCAAAACCAAGAAATGATCCGGACCGTCGCCACCTCTCCTTCTTCACATACCAACAGCTGACTTCTGTATTCATGGAAAGAGAAATGTGCTTCTCAGAGCTGGACAATTTCATCAAATGCATGCATGGTAGGTATGATCTGGTGCACGTTCTTATAAGCTATGCTTAGATAATGAAGGGGATAACAAACACATTATCCTTGGTGGTAGGAACCCCCTGGACATCATGATTTCCTAGTGGGAATAGTTGAGAAATGGCAAGAGCTATTTGACTCTCTGTCTATCATTATATCATTCGTTCTCTTCTATGCTTAGGTGGATTTAGTCTTTACTATTAACTGCCAGCAAGAAATGGGCATTTCTAGGTACATGATTTCCCACTCCTAAAATTATACTGACCTCTGCTATCTCACCTGAGCATGCGTTCCTCTTCCCAGCTCTTAAAATGTGCACAGCATTCCCTTTTCTTACTTAGAACCTTACCTGATAGCAATTAATCTGCAGGGGAAGTTGTCAATGACGTCCAAGCTTAATTTTCATGCTGCAATATTTCAGATTGTCTGCGGTTGAAGGAGGGTGATAGAAGTCAACTGCCAATATAATGACTGTCGACAGCACCTGCAGGTGTGCGATCCTTGATATTGGTTGCTTGGCCTGAAAACCTTGTAATTTGATCTACCCAATTATTCATCGACGCTTTCCTTTTTACTAGCCGAATATTCTGTCATGATTATTATCCTGTCCTTGAGGATGCTTAAACATGGAATTATGTTGTACCTTCAAGTGACTAATCTTTACTACCAAAAGGAAAATTTCTTCTCTGTTCCTTCGGATTTTTCAGGAAACAGAGCATGGAATATACTTGTTATGAGTAATGCTACTTCCTGGTCTCATAGGTATCATCAAAATTTCTTCTTCTTCTTCTTTCCAGCTGACTGGAAATTGTTTTTAGTTTGGACCCAGCATTAGAGAAGAGGTTGGTGTGAGGTCCTAGGATGTCCAGTTTCTGAGTAATCTAGTGTCCCTGTTTCTATTTGCTGGAAATATACAGATCACGTTAAGACTGCACTGCTCGGGATATGCATCTTAAAGTTAAGATGATCTACGGACTAAATACCGAAGACCACGCTCTCCTTCCTTGCTGTCTGCTGGTTTCAATCAAATTTGATGTTTGATATCCTGAGGGGCAATGAGATACTAGCTCCTCACTGTCTGTTTGCATTTGAGATTGGAGCAACGTAAACATATTCAGATTTAGATAGATGATTTAGAGTTTCTATTGTTTCTTTGACAGCCATTTGGTTCGTGTAGTAGTGATATGATACCTCTCTCTCTCTCTCTCTCTCCCTCTCTTTTGGAAGTCATCCATTTTATAGGATAACGGATCATCAACTAGAATCATTTGTATGGCAACTTTCGATTGGAAAGCCTGTAAAAACCATCCAGTGAGGGCCTGTTTGGGGACGCAGTCATATGTTACCAAAGGTTTAAGGAACTAGGGGAGTTTGATTGATGTTGGAATAAGATCCTTTTTTTAAAAAAAATAAAAAAAAACTCAGGAATCTTTTGTTTGATTCCCAAAAATTATATAGAAACATTAAAAAGGCAGAAATCAAAACTAGATTCTAGTCAAAGACAAATCTGTATGCCAGTGCACTACACAGCCGTTATCAGACAAGCTCAAAATCACGTTTGCTTCTCCGTTTAAGTCGCATTATCTTTTTCCTTAAGTACTTTAAAATTCAATACAGAAAGTTGAGTTAATGAATGATCTTTTCTTCGTAGAGAAGCAAATGAATGTTTGAGCATGACTTTCTAGTTGACTTTGGCTAGATTATTACACCAAAAAAAAAAAAAAAAAAAAAAGACTTCGACTATATTAAACCCAAAAATCCATGAAGATTGTTATAGCCCAAAAAAAAATCCAGCCCAAACAAAGCCCAGCCCCGCAGACCTAGCCAAAAAAAAAAAAAAAAATGGGGATCAAACCGGGAAGAAGACTCCCGATAGGAGTCTTCTCCGGTGAGACCGGGCAAAATCAGGACTCCTAGGACCCTTCGGAGTCCTAGGGTTCCCTATAAGAAGACCCCTCTCCCTTGAGGACCGAACATCGGCCTCTTCCCTCTCTATTTCTCTCCGATTTTCTCGAATTAGAGCCGCGGATACCGCCTTGTCTTCGCCGTGACTGCTCTCCGACGAAGTCACCGGAGGTCAAGGTAAGCTTCCCTCCTTTTCCTCCCTTCCTTCCTTTTTCCCTCGTGCATTTGTGCGCGGCTGCCGGCGACGAGAGTCGCCGATTTCCGATAGGTGAAAAGGGACCTCTGTTTTGGTCTCTTTCCCGTGAACTTTTTCGGCGCCGACGATCGAAATTGACCACCGGACACGCTCCTCCGTGACCGGGGGAGTGGCCCCCGTAGGCCGCCGGCCTCCGCCGCGGCGGCTGTGGCCTGAACGGCCCGGCAAAAGAGGGAACGCCGGTCCCCCTGTTCCGGCGCAGGAAGAGCCAAGAAGAAGAAAAGAAAAAGAAAAGAAAAGAAAAAGAAAAGAAAAGAAGAAAAAAAAGAAAAAAAAAAGAAAAAGAAAAGAAAAAAATGAAAAAGAAGAAAAAAGAGAAAAAGAAAAGAAAAGAAAAGAAAAGAATAATAATATATATATATATATATATATATTTATATATATATATATATATGAACAAATAAATAAATAAATAATAATAAATAATAAAAAAAATGATAAGAGAGTTTCTCTCTCTCCTCTCTCTTCTTTCAGTCTGAACCCTGACTTTCTCTCTCTGGAATTGGACTTTCTCTCTCTACTTTCTCTCTCTAAAATTTTCTCTCTCTAGAATATTTCTCTCTCTTGATGGATTTCTATCTCTCTAAAGATATTCCTCTAGGATTAGCGAAGTGTAAGGCTTCATTGATGATTTTGATCGAGTTTAGCGAAGAGTCTGATTTTAAGTGAGATTTTGATTCTAGGATTTGTTAGATTTAATTTTGAATTAAAATTAATGTAAAAATATAATTTTGGATAATAGGCACGGAAGAATCTCCTAGAAGTTAGTCGATCTGTTCATTCAGTACTCCGTGAAAGGTAAGTAATGACTCATCTTCTCGAGATATTCCATATTTATTCTGAAAATAAATAAATTATTCTCTAAAATTATGCATGATTTATGAAATTATGTTTTGAAAGAAAAGTACTTTTGAAATATTATGGTATATCGGTTTATGCACATGTTTAGTGAAAAATTATGATATATTATGATACAAAGTGTTTTGATACAGATCGAATTTATGCTCTCAGCCTAACTATGTTTCAGTGGGCCCCGCCAATGGGGATTATACGTTGGTACTCAGTGGACCCTGCCAGTGGGGGTTGTGCGCTGGTGTTTGTGGACCCTGCCAGTGGGGGTTGTGCGCCGGTATTCTGTGGACCCCGCCAATGGGGGTTAAACGTTGGTCATAGTCAAGGCTGTTGAGTTACGAGTGTTTTGAATCGAATCGGATTTATGATTATATTATATATGAATATTTGAAAATATTTGATTTGTATTAAATCAGCATGAAATATACTTTTATGTTTATTTGCAGCATTATTCTTGAAAATTATATAATATCTGAAATATCTGGTAGAGATACTTGTTACTTACTGGACTGTCTAGCTCATTACCTTTCTTTCTATTTTTCAGATTCAGATAATTAATATCGAGCGTGGGACGAAATATTGGGACAGAGCTTTTAAAAGCGAGATTAGCATTGTCAACTTCATTGAACCTAGACCTATTGTTTTTATTTTTTTTTTAGCAAAAATTTTATTAGATGTAAGACATTTGATTTAATTACTTGAATTACAGTTGAATAATAATTATTTGAATTTATTCCGCTGTGATGCATTGATATCGTGATGAGATGCCTTGCATGCTTATGGAGAGAGTTCTTCATAAGTATATGGCGGTTGCCATGACCCTCGATTCACAATCTCGGGTCGGGGGCGTGACAATTAATATGGTATCAGAGCATAAGTGGATAAATTATGACACATAGAATTTGACATAGTATGAGTGTAGGTGGGTAAACATTAGGAATATTGGGACGTTAGAATATGAGCATCATAATAAACCCATCCTAACAAATAGATAAATGAATCTAATAAGGTTTTACTACTACAAGGTTACCATGCCTCTCCGTAGAATGACAAGAACTACTCAAGGAATTGCAAGAGAGACATCACAACCACGGGATGGTAGCACTCTCCATCTGACCAGTGGCACCCCTCAGGAGGAGGGAGTCGTAGATCCTAATGGGAGTGCTTCAAGAGCACGTCAGGAACCAGATATGGCTCAGTTAATGCAGACTCTAATCAGGATGGTACAAGCGCAACAACAAATACAGCAGCAAATGTTTGAACAGCAGCAGATACAACGAGATACACAACAACATCAGCATCCACCACCACAACATGGAGAGCAACCAGTACAACGGAACAACATTTCAGAATTTAAAAAGCTTGCTCCTCCAGCTTTCAAGGGGACTACTGAACCTTTGGAGGCTGATAACTGGATAATGGAGATGGAGAAGGCCTTCGCTGTCCAAGAGTGTCTTGATGAAGAAAAGATTCGATATGCAGCTTATTTACTACAAGGAGAAGCATACAATTGGTGTCAGTGACTACAGCGCAAGCATGAACAAGACGGCGAAATACTTACCTGGGAAAGATTTCGGATTGCATTCTACGATCAATATTTTCCTCGGAGTATAAGGATCCAGAAAGAGCAAGAGTTTATTTATTTGAAGCAAAAGGGTATAAGTGTGACTGAATATGAAGCAAAATTTACAGAGTTAGCAAAATTTGCTCTGAGATTAGTGGATGGTGAGCAAGAACGTGTTCACAAGTTTGAGATGGGACTGAGAACTGAGATTCGAAAATAAGTGGTTCCATATGAATTGACAACTTATGCCGACGTGGTAAACAAAGCACTAATAATTGAAAGGGAAGTCAATGAAGAACGCATGGAAAGGGAAAGAAAGCAAAGAAAGAGAGCAAAATCAAATGATACACAAGAGCAGAATAATAAAAATATCAAAAGATCAGCTAAAGCACTAATAATTGAAAGGGAAGTCAATGAAGAACGCATGGAAAGGGAAAGAAAGCAAAGAAAGAGAGCAAAATCAAATGATACACAAGAGCAGAATAATAAAAACATCAAAAGATCAGCTAAGGGAGCAGTAGACAATAAGACTCAACAGATTGATGGTGAGCCGTGCTCCAGATGTGGCAAAAATCATGCAGACAAGGATTGCTATTGGAATACAGGTGCTTGTTTCAAATGTGGTCAGATGGATCATAAAATTGCTAGCTGCCCGCTAAATACCGAAAATCAAGCTGGCAAAAGAACTCATGAAGGACAACATAAGGGTGGCGGACAGATTTCTAAAACTCAGGGAAGAGTTTATGCGCTTACTCAACAGAATACACAAGCTTCCAATACAATGGTGACAGGTATGAAAAATTTCGAGGACGAAATTTCTTTTTAGGGATGAAGAATGTTATAGCCCAAAAAAGAACCAGCCCAAACAAAGCCCAGCCCAGCAGACCAAAGCCCAAAAAAAAAAAAAAAAAAACAGAGGATTCAAAACTGGGAAGAAGACTCCTATCGGGAGTCTTCTTCTCCGGCGAAATCCGAGCGAGACCGGGACTCCTAGGACCCCTCGGAGTCCTAGGGTTCCCTATAAGAAGACCCCTCTCCCTTGAGGACCGAACATCGGCCTCTTCCCTCTCTCTTTCTCTCCGATTTTCTTGAATTAGAGCCGCGGATACCGCCTTGTCTTCGCCGTGACTGCTCTCCGATGAAGTCACCGGAGGTCAAGGTAAGCTTCCCTCCTTTTCCTCCCTTCCTTTTATTTTTGATTTAGAGACGAGTCTGATACCATATTAATTGTCACGCCCCCGATCCGAGATTGTGAATCGAGGGTCATGGCAACCGCCGCATACTCATAGAAAACTCTTCCCATAAGCATGCAAGGCATCTTATCATGCTATCTTAAAACAACAGCAGAATAATTAGACAATAATTTAAATCCAAAACATAACGACCTAATTTTTTTCTTTAATGTCTCAATAAATTCAACAATAATTCATAGTCCTTACATCAAATGCAATAAGATTTTCAACCGAAAATAAAAGTCTAGAGATTCTGCTTCTGATCACTCTTCCATTCATATCTTGTATCATCTTAATTCCTTAACATCTGTAAAAATAGTAAAATAAGAGGTAATGAGCTAGACAGCCCAGTAAGCAATGATTACTTTTCAACAGATTTCATCAGATATTTAAGTAAATAATCATTTATAGAAAATAAGCATATATATAGTTCATCAATTCGAAATCAATTTCAATTATGCAATATAATTCATGCCAAATTCATTTCTTTTTCGAAAATTCAAGTTTCTTTCGAGATTTCAATTTCTTTTGTTCTTCAATTCTTTTCGTCAACCATGAGCTATGACCATATTTTTCCTGTGGCAGGGTCATAATACCGCGTATCTGCTTGCGGTAGGCTGCGAATCATCTGACAGCCATGTCCTTTGGAACCGCTGGTCTCGCTGGTGGTTTATCGCTGGTCTCTCTGGCGACATATCGCTGGTCTCGCTGGCGACATAAACCATCAGGACAATCAATTGCCAACGTATATGCCCCCATTGGCAGGGTCCTTTACATAGTCAGGTTGTTAATTTATAGTATTTTTTATATCATAATTCTTCATAAATCATATTTCATATTCTAATTTCGATAATAAAACATTTCAAATATGTTCAATCATGCTTCATCATAACATTTCAAATAAGATATTTTCATAACAAAATACCATTCATCCAATTCATGCATCGTTTCACAAATCATGTCAGAAAAATACATTATAATTTGCTGATAAATCTAGAAAAAGTAAAACATTACTTACCTCGAACGCATTCCAATAAATCCATATAATTCTATAAATTTTCTTCCAAAAATTCTGTTCGTAGATCATATCGCGATATCCCATGATCAAACATCCACAATCCTATACAGAATCAATTTCAATAATTAGAAAGAATACGAATACCATATTTCAACGGTTTAGATTGGGTCCGATCATCTAATTTCATCTAATCAAAATCTAATTAGGACCTAAACGATCCAAAGTTTGACTATCAGATCAAATCGGATTCGAAGTGATAGGATCGAAGTTTCTTCATTGATTTTATGAAGATACACCATATAATTTAATTTTATTACTCATAATCAATTGCCTTTAATGAATTGACTGCTGGGATGTACTAGCTTGGAGGGGGAAGCTTCAATTTTCCTATAAAAGAAAAAACTCCCCCTCCCTTTCCACACTGGCCTCCAACGTGCGTGCCCGCCCGCTCCTCTCCCACGAAAGAGGGAAAAAAGGGGTTGGAGACCCACGTTGGATTAAAAGCTGAGAGCAGGTGTTTGCGTTTGTAAATTGTGGACGATAACTGAAAAATAATGTTCTAATCCCATTATTTGCATGGGTCGTATATTGTTTGTGTTTGTTTTTTTTTTTTTGAGGATTGGTGCAAAGAGAATTATTTTGTTACATATATAAAAAAAATTTAAATATATATTTTTTGTACAAGCATAAAAGGTTCTCTGTCTCGTGATGTTAGCTTTTTTTTTTTTTTTGCTAAAGCCCATGATTTTAGCTTTAGGGGTATCAGTGGGCACGGGTACGGAAGTATAGTCATGAATGGTGTCTGTTGTTACGTGGACAAAGTTTGTTTCATGTGGTACGTTGTATCCCTCTTTCTACCGTCTGCCCAATTGTCCCGTCTCGCTTGCCAAGAATACTGACATCCAGACATTACGTAGTTTTGTTGATAACACTTAAATAAAATTTATTTTTTAAAATCATATTGTGTACAGTCGTGTGTACATGTTTCAAATAACAAGAGATTTTATTACAATAATTTTTTAAAATATTTTAATAATTATTGTCTGATACTCTATTGAAAAGTCTTCTTCAACTTTTTATATTTTTTATTTGTCTACAAAATCGTGTCATGTTTCACGTTCGTGATACTCGCGCGGCTAAGTTGAAGCGTTGAGGATGCGATTTGACTATCTTTCTATATATATTTTTTTGATAGCTGACTGTCTTTTTGTGTTATAATTTTTTTTATACCATCTGTCCAATGATCCTATCATGCAACCTATATATTCTAGAACCTAAGAATACTGACCTCACCATATATAATTTTAGTGATAACAGTTAAAAAAATTTATTTTATGAAATCATATATATATATATATATATATATATATATATATATATATATATATATATATATATATATATATATATATATATTTCTAAAATAATATATATATATTTCTAAAATAATATATATATATATATATATATTTTTCTAAAATAATATATATATACATATTTTAAAATAATATTTTTTAATAAAATATTTTCAAAATATGATCGAATGGAAATTATTTCCGGATCTACCGTTCTAGCGTGAAATCATGTGTTGAACTCACGATTTCTGAGTGACGTGGCACCCATTGTCTGTCACGTGGTGCGGGGGTGTGCCAGGTGTTGAAATTATGGGTTGAACCTACGATTTCAGATTCGTGATCTCAACCCATGATTTTTCTACGCTACCCGACCCCGGGCCCTTTCTGCACCCTTTGTTTCCTATCGTCCGGTCCCTCCTTCACCACGCCGTCCCGCACTGCTCCCCTCCCCTCCCCTCCCCTCTGACATTTCGGTCCCGCTTGCATCACCCCCACCCCGTCTGCCCTTGTGTCCCACCATTGGATCGTACTCCCCCGGGCCCCGCCCCCCTCGACGGTCCCACTCCAGCTGTCCTTGTGTCCAACCCTCAGATCGCACCCCCCGACCGCCTCTGCCCCTCCCCCTCCATGGTTCCCACCCTGCTCCCTTCTCTCGGACCGTTGGATCATGCCCCCCGGCCCCCCCTCCACGGTCCCTACGCTGCTCCCGTTCTTTCTGACCCTCGGATCGCACCCCCCGACCTCCAACACAACCCCCCACACCAACCCTGGCCAGTCCCCATGTTGCTCCCCTTCTCTTTGACCGTGGGGTCCCCCTCACCCCTCTATTCCCCATTTTTCCATCTATCCAGTCATCTTTCGATTATCAGGCCGCTCTCCATCTTTGGCTGCTTCCTCTGTTGGATCCCGGACTTGACTGCCTTCCGACGGTCCGATCATTTGTGGTTCCCGTCATCCCCCCTCTGGTAAAAATATATTTTTTTATTATCTATTTTAATTTAGTGTTGTTATGTTATTTGAAGATTTTATTTTAATTTCTGACCTTGAGCCATGTTGTTTACCCTATTTTGCATATTATTGGTGATTTTATGTGGAGCTTGCTAAAGTTATTGTATTTATTATATATGTAGTGATGAAAGAAAGTATCACGGTCTTATGCTATATAAATGGTTCTATAGTTTACGGGTTAAATGGCATTGAATATAATCGTTATCCTCAAAGGCAATTAGAATTAAAACTGGAATTAAATTTGAAAAGTTGGAGGATAAATTAAGTAGAGTCTTTTGTGTAGATAGACATAAGAATAGACTCACGATAATATATAAATATCGATAGGTTGTGCAGTCAATATTATTAAAGTATGAATCGATTTTGATTAGCGAAGATGAAGATACTGAAATAATCTTTTCAACGGTTAGTTTGCATCTATATTTATCAGGTACAGAGTTGTATCTAAAAGTGCTACCTATTAAAGCTGAACAGGATGAATATGAAGTAGCTGATAGGGATATAAGAACAACTCAGGGCACTGAACAGATCGATCCATCTAGTGCTTATGTGGTTGATAATGTACCAACGACTCAAAATTTCAGACATGCAAAAGACCAGTTCCCTACAGTGGATCTTGACGTGGCAGGTGTCACTATCAGACAATCATTAATTTACATATCTATCGATAATATAGTTTACATAGATAATCGGCTATTTGAAGAAGATGACATACGAAGTGAAGATGAGATGGACTTCGATCCTCAGCAAGCCGATACTTCTACTGATATAGGGTGGCCACCTATGGAAGAGCACCCAAATTTAGGGGTGTTTGAAGCTCCTTCTGGAATATTTAGGTCATTTGATTGGACGGCAGTTAACGTATCTATGTCTTTTGCATTAGAGGCATGGTGCACCAGTTTGAAAAAAGGTGTCGAGTTATCAAAAGGGCTTCATTTTACAGATAAGGCAAAACTGCAAACTGCAATAAAATAGTATCATATTGAGAGGCATTATGAATTTAGGGTTGTCGAGTCAGAGCCAAAGCTTTGGATGATAAAATATAAAAGTAGAGAGTCAAGATTCAATTGGATGCTCCGAGCCATTAAGCAATATGATTACTTTAAAATCATAAGGTATATCGGTCCACATACATATATTTTGGCTATGCTTTCTCAAGATCATTATGATCTTGATTCGAACTTCATTGTCAATAAAATTTAAGATGTCGTAAAAGAGGTGCCCACAATTTTCATTACCAGTATTGGTGTAATTATTAAAAATAGATTTAACTACATGATCTGCTATAGAAAGTTGTGGGAGGCAAAGCAACTGACATCTTTAGACTTGTACTAAAAAATGCGGGAGATGAAGCAACTACATGGTGTACTAAAAAGTACGCGCTTCCTGTTGGTAACTTTATTAGTGCAACTGATATTCTTTAAACTTGTATCATATTTTGATGGTCGATGTGCCCAGACAGATGAAGTATTAACTAGAGATGAAAGATTTGTTTCATTTGCTACAACTCGTGTGATTGCCAACCAATCAAAAGTGACATCTCATAATGTCACAAAGTTTGACAGAGTAAGCGAAGTGTTTCAAGTGCAAACAGCATTCCGTGGGCCATATATGAATATAGGCAACAAAGGTGATGATAGATTTTACTCAGATTAAGTTATTACAAACAATAAATAGCTTCTAGAACTAATAACCTTATATGACATGCAGATAGTACTACTATCTAAGCATACGTGTACATGTTAGAAATGACAGTGTTATCATTTGCCATGTTCTTATGTGATGGTTGCCTGTGCATATGTGTCAATTGATTTTTGATGATATGCTGATCGATGTTACACACTAAAAGAGTACCATCATAATTATAGTCATCAATTTCAACCGACCCCGTATGCAGATTATTGGGCACAATAAAAAAGTAACGTCACATTATATCACAGAAAGAACGATTGCGACAGAAGGAAAAGCTACGATCTTCTAGACTCAGGAATGAAATAGATTGGATGAAAGTTGAGAACAGAACTACATGTCGAACTTGTGGCGAAGTAGGACATAGTAGACGGACATATTCGAGAACCAGAGAATGAATATTTTTTTGAAATTGATGAAATTTGTATTATCATCAGTTGTAATGTGATATTACTTTTGTTCCGACTTGTATCAAATGTGTGTTTCTTTGATTCAGTATCAAATATGTGTTTATTTGCAAATGCCTTCTATAGTATTGCACACATGGAGTCAGGGCTGGTAGATCAGACGGTATTACATGGTTAGGTATCTCATCAGTCTTCCATCAATTGAGATGGGCAGGTATGTTTTTATATAACTAATTTGCATTTGTTCGAATATGAAGATTTGAGGTATCTTCTTTTCAAGTTTATAGGAGCATTCCTTTCTTAGATGTCGACGGCGAGAGCTAGTCTTTACTCACTCGATCCTGCTGGATATACGGATAGTATCACTTCTGCAACAGGCTAGTTTTTACGGTCTTAGCTGCATGATTTTAATATCACTAGATTGGCATTTGATCACCCCCTTCGTAGAGTAGTGGCATCCAGAGACCTATACATTTCATCTTCCACCAGGTGAGTGCACATCACTTTGGAGGACGTCTACATTCAGATGGGTTTACCAGTTGACGATCTTCCAGTGATAAGTAGTATATGCCAGGACTGGCGTCAGATATACTTGGATTTATTAGGTATTATCCCACCTCCCGAAAAACTCAAGGGTTGTCGATTGAATCTTGCATGGTTGGGATAACAGTTCCCTGAGTTACCACCAGATGCACATGTTATAGCTATACAGCGTTATGCTAGGACATATATTCTGCAGCTGATGGGAGGATATTTATATGCGGATAAATCAAATAATATGATGCATATAATATTTTTATCACTACTTATCGATTTTGAGGCCGCAGGATACTACAGTTGGGGTAGTGCGGGCCTAGCATGGTTGTATAAAGCGCTTTGTAGGGCAAGTAGGATAGATGCTTCTGACATCATGGGACTTTTGATTTTACTCTAGGTGTAGGCCTGGTATAGATTTCCGTCTATAGCTCCTCGTAGATTATGTCAGCCTCTTGTAGATCCTATTATGGATTTGCCTGATGGAGGTGCGTTACCAGCTAATTTTCTAGCCATGAGGTATGTAATTGAAGTACCAATATAATGTTCAAACTCTAAGATTTTGTATTTGAATTACATGTAACGTAAATAATTTCATTATGCATGTTGAGAGATGCTTTCGAGGTGATGAAGGTTTCCACTCATATTTTAATGAGTTATTGGTATCATCTTGATCATCTTAGAGTTGAGCAGGTATAAATATAACTGATTTACATTATTTAGATAAGCTCTTAGAAGGACTATGTACACATTACTTATACTTAACCCTATGGATGAAAAGATTGTATGGTAGTCATATACTCCTTTTGTCCTAACAGGTCTATCGGATTATTATTTCAATGGAAAGGATATATGGCGATGTCGTTACCATTTTTATACTTTTTTATCATTGAGTGGCATTATGCGGATAAAGTGATGCACTAGTTCGGATTACGACAGACTATCTGGAGGTTTGTGATACGGATTCCAGACTGCATCATATCGACTTTTGGGGGCGAGCCGATCATGACAGGGGCAGAATTCATCAGCAGTGGGTTGCGCTCTGGGAGAGTCAGCTCGATTATATTGTAGACAGTCTAGCAACTGACGATATGATAGATTATTATGATAGCTACATGAAGTGGTATCGTCGTATTATGCGTCGATTTATTTATCGTTGTGGAGCGATGATTGACTACTTGGTAAGGTTTCATATTTGTTTATTTTTTGTGATTAACATTTTTGTATTTGGCTACTGCTCACCTTTTGTTTATGTCAGAGTGACAGTCTGACGAGGATTCATCATTTAGCTCATCCAGACTCGTTGTCTACATCCGGACGTGTCATCCAGGATATTTGTACTTCAATCCTCCATGCCGTCGACGAGCATGCTCGTATCTCTATCGATATCCACGATCATGACCGTGGTACATTAGGATCCACTCCGTCACCTTTCTTGCATCCTTCGTCATCGAGAGCACCTGCATTGCATAGAGGAGGTACTAGATGATATTGCTCATCATCATTCCTGATACCAGACTTTCCATCATTCAATTCATATACACCCGTGCCTATGTATATGAATGATGATGTGACCCAGTTTCAATCCGTAGAGGAGACTGCAGCACATTTTAAGTATGCAGCGGCTGAGTACGAGAGATCGAGTGAGGATCTGACTGAGGGTCTGAGTGAGGCTCAGCAGCAGGCTCAGGAAGCTACACAAGTAGAGCATGGTATCGAAGAGCATAAGGGTCTGAGTGAGGCTCAGCAATATGTTCATGAAGCTATAGGGGTAGACATGGTACCAAGCATGGTACCGTTTTGTGGCACATGATGTATATATTTTTATATTTTTTCATATTGTGTTGGATTTATGTTGGGTTGGACATATAGATTTTTATGGATTTATGGTATCACACTTGTTGCTTTATAAAATGGTGTCAAACATATTGCTTTATTTAATGCATTTTGGCATGCCAAAGTAGATTATTTAAGGTAACCTTATACTTTCTTCAAACATGTAGATTTAGGCATGGCAAAACAAAATCTATCAAATATTTTTTTTTTTGAAAAAAAAATTGAGTCGATGGTCGATCGGCTAGCCCCTACAGTTGACACCAATGGCACACTGTATGTGCCACAGTGGTTGACCGTACATACTATCTTTGGCCTGATCGATCGACTTGGTGGATTATGGTCGATCAAAATTCACAGGCAATCGACTGCAGACAAAAACAGAGAGATTTTTTGATCGATCGGTCTAAATGATCTGATTCGATCGATACGTTCAATGGATTGTAGTCGATCAAAATTCTCAGATGATCTATCGTAATGGCATAGTTTGTGTCGTAATGGCATGGTTTATGTTCTAC
Organism: Elaeis guineensis; assembly: GCF_000442705.2. NCBI lineage: Eukaryota > Viridiplantae > Streptophyta > Magnoliopsida > Arecales > Arecaceae > Elaeis > Elaeis guineensis. The sequence continues at coordinate 34,208,368 of NC_026008.2, forward strand.
AGTAGTTGATCGGTGCGAGGTTTCGGACTCGGCGGATCGGTTTGGTGGGTATGAGTACGGAGAGTATAGTCAGGAATGGTGTTTGTTGTTACATGGACAAAGTTTGTTTCATGTGGTTCGCTGTATCCCTCTTTCTACCATCTGCTCAATTGTCCCGTCTCACTGTCCAAGAATACTGACAGCAAGACATTATGTAGTTTTGGTGATAACAGTTAAACAAAATTTATTTTTTGAAATCATATTGTGTACAGTCGCATGCGTACACGTTTCAAATAACAAGAGATTTTATTACAATAATTTTTTAAAATATTTTAATAATTATTATCTAAAATTTTATTAAAAATTCTTCTCCAACTTCTTATATCTTTTATTTATCTATAAAACATGTCATGTTTCACGTTCGCGACACCCTCACGTTTATGTTGAAGCGTTGAGTATGCAATTTGACTGTCTTTCTATATATATTTTATTGATAGCTGACTGTCTTTTTATATTATATTTTTTTCATACCATCTGTTTGATGATCCCATCATGCAATCTATATGTTCTAGAATCTAAGAATATTGACCTCGCAATATAAAATTTTAGTGATAATAATTAAAAATATTTATTTGATGAAACTATATATATATATATATATATATATATATATTACTATTATAATTTCTTAAAATATTATTGAAATAGTTTCTTAAAATATAATTTCTTAAAAATAGTTTCTTAAAATATTTTAATAACCATTTTATGATATATATATATATATATATATATATATATATATATATATATATATATATATATATTACTGTTATAATTTCTTAAAATATTACTGAAATAGTTTCTTAAAATATTTTAATAACTATTTTATGAAACCCTACCGAAATTCTTCTCAAAATTCTAATATTTTTTATTTATCTGCTCATGGCATGTTTCACGTAGGGTGACCAAGCCTTTTGACCCGGTTAAGCAGAAGGTTGGTGACGCGGGTTGGCGCATTTTTTGCGACCCATGCAGCAGTGCGAAACGAGACTGAAATAACCATGGCTTTTGCGATCCAACAACGGCTATTCTTCTCTATAAATACAAACAAGTTGTAGATGACTTGATTCAGAGCACGCATCACCTTCCACCTCCAAGATATCAAACTTCTCGGCATCAGTAATTAAGCCCAAAACTCTCCTCGATCCTAGTTAAGGTAGCAACCATGGCATCTTCTCTGATCTTTACGGTGAGCCGAAGGGAGCCCGTGCTCGTTGCACCGGCGAAGCCCACACCGCACGAGTTCAAACCCCTCTCGGACATCGATGACCAGGAGGGCCTGAGGTTTTACAGCTCTGGCATCCATTTCTACCGCAACGATCCCTCCAAGGAGGGACGGGACCCGGCAAGGGTCATAAAGGAGGCCCTTGGGAAGGTCCTCGTGCACTACCATCCGATCGCTGGCCGCCTTCGGGAATGGCCCGGGAGGAAGCTGGTGGTGGAGTGCACCGGCGAAGGGGTGGTGTTCGTGGAAGCCAACGCTGATGTCCGGCTCGAGGAGTTCGGCAATGCACCCAGTCCACCCTTTCCTTGCGTGGAGGAGCTGCTCTACGATACAGAGAGCTTGGGAAGCGACCTCGACTGCCCCTTGCTCTTTGTTCAGGTACATGGTTAAATCTTCGAAGCTCTTGTCGTGTTTGATATGAAAAGATCAAACGTACTGGAGTCTATCAGAATGATCCTTACCTACGATTATCTTACGAAGCCTATAGACCCCAGCACAATTCTTGAGGGATACATTGCATTATCTTCCTTAACTTGTTATAATAATGCTCTCCTCCACGTGAGAATATTGCATGGGAAATAAAATATTGCTCTCTACCACCATCTTGAGGGGGAAAAGAGATCATGTTAATTCTTAGCATGCAAAAAATTTTTAGCAAATTGAAAGCTAGTCTCTTCATTGACTGACCTATAATATTTAGTCCCGTATCCGGCTCAAGTTTCAAGGTTTCTTTATTTTCCAATCCTTTATATTCTCCATAATAAGCTAAAAACAACTGCGTACGCAGTCATAAGTATGTACAGGGATAACATAACGAGAAATTATTAGGTAGACTCATTCTACCTAACATAACTGTGTGCATGGAGAATATAACTATATGCAATAGCCAATATAAATGTGCACACAAGATTGTTTACTAATGATCAAGGAACGGTATTTTAAAGTCCAGTCAAAGAAAAGAAAAAAAAAAGACTGAATGTCAAGTTGTTCTAAAATTTTTGCCCCATGAAACCAATGAGCTAGCTCTAAATGGTCCTCGCTCTCTTCCTGAAATTAATTATGGGTGATAATCAGGTGACGCGACTCAAGTGCGGAGGCTTCATCTTTGGTCTGCGGATCAACCACACGATCATGGACGCACCGGGGGTGGTGCAGTTCCTCACTGCCCTGGGCGAGATGGCGCGCGGGGCAGCTGCCCCTACCGTGCCGCCCGTGTGGGAGAGAGAGCTGCTCACCGCCCGCTGCCCCCCTCGCATCACCCACGTCCACCCGGAGTACGAGTTCTCGGCCGCCACCGACGTGATGACTACCGTCCCCCTGTCCGACATGGTGAACCGCTCCTTCTTCTTCGGCCCCAGGGAGATATCCGCTCTAAGGAAGTACGCGCCCCCGCACCTGCGCCCCACCAGCTCCAGGTTCGAGCTGATCACCGCCTCCGTCTGGCGGAGCCGCACCGCGGCCCTCGGCTACGACCCCGACGACGAGGTCCGCGTCCTCTTCGTCGTGAACGCCCGCGGGCGGCGCAGCCCGCCCCTGCCGTCGGGGTACTACGGGAACGCGATGGCATTTCCAGTGGCCTCGTCGGCGGCGGGCAGGCTGAGGCGGAGCCCGCTGGGGTACGCACTGGAGGTGGTGAAGAAGGCCAAGGCGAGCGTGACGGACGAGTACATGCAGTCGGTGGCGGACCTGATGGTGCTCCAGGGTAGGCCGCACTTCGCCATGGCTCGGACCTACCTCGTGTCGGACGTGACCCGGGCGGGCTTCGAGGCGGTGGATTTCGGGTGGGGGGAGGGGGTCTACGGCGGCCCGGCCAGTGCTGGTATCGGGGGGGCCGGCGTTGCCAGCTTCTACACCTGGCACAGGAACGGCAAGGGGGAGGAAGGCATCTTGGTTCCCATGTGTCTGCCGGGACCCGCCATGGAGAGGTTCCAGATGGAGATGGAGAGCTTGACCCAGGAGCCCGCCTTTGATCCTTACGACAGCAATACTAATATGATGAATATATCCATTGTCAGTCGTGATATGAAGATGTCACGCCTATAAATATGTAATAGGATGTCACTTGAATTGGCTGCGTAGGTATCTGTTGTGAGTATTCTAGAATATCTCATGATATATTCTAGAATATTTTTTCATATATTCTTCCATATATTTGTTATTGATATTTGCATGTATACCTGGCTGTGTAGTCTATAGATATTCCATATATTATGTACTTTGTTTTCAAGAAATATAATAGAGTTGTTCGTTTTTAATTTCAGTTTGTTGCTTTATTTTGACAATATTAGTGTGCTAGGGAGGTTTATTTGTTGATTGACTTCATGTATCGCTGAAGTTTAATCTAAAAGTTAGATGCGTAGAATTAGATTTGGTTGACCGTTCCTTCCATTTCCAGGGAAGACCATTTGATCTAAGGGAGGTTCCCTTCACTAAAATTTAGTGATTATTTGTTGATATAATAATTAATATAAGAGTTGTTCTACACCATGTGAATGCGCTTGCAAAATGAATGACAATGGTAATTTCTTTATTGAGGATAATTTTTGATTTTCACACTTTGATTTCATTGATCTCTAATAGGAGTATTTGTAGATTACAATTCCAGCAATTACACTAATTACAAGAAAAAGGAACATCTTGATTACATACTCAGTAAGGTCAAAGAACCAAAAGTAGAATTGCTAAACAAAGAGAAACCAAAAATAGGTGTGCAGGCTAAATATGAATATATATTGACTTACTAAACATAGAGAGAAAACAAATAAGAGTATATACCAAAAGTAGAGCGATGAGGTGGAATTAATATATGCTGACACACCCCCTCAAGATGAAGAGTCAGGACCACGAATCTTCAACTTGTCCCTTAGGAACCTAAAACGTGAGGTACCCAAGGATTTGGTGAGATTATCGGCAAGCTGATCTTGGGTGGAGATGAACTGAACAGATAGTTGATGTCGGGCAACACGCTCACGAACAAAATGAAAATCAATTTCGACATGTTTCATGCGAGTATGGAAGACAGGATTGGTCGAGAGATAAGTGGCCCTAATATTGTCACACCATAGAATGGGGGGACCATGTAAGGGATAGCCAAGTTCTTGAAACAATGACTCAAGCCAGATTAGTTCAGCTGATGCATCTGCTAAGGCCTTGTATTCAGATTCTGTGGATGATCGAGCAACTATTTTCTGTTTACGAGATGCCCATGAAATAAGATTGGGGCCAAGAAAAATTACATAGCCCCAGTAAAACGCCTATCAGTCCCACTACCTGTCCAATCTGCATTGGAGAAGGCTTGAAGAGAGCGAGAGGTTGATCTCTGAATTTGTAACTCATGATCAGTTGCAGCTTGAAGGTACCGTAAGATACGTTTGATCATAACCCAGTGATCAGAACTAGGAGACTGCATAAACTGACATACTTTATTCACTGCAAAGAAAATATCTGGGTGTGTCAATGTAACATACTGAAGAGCTCCAACAATGGAGCGATACTGTGTAGGGTCTGGATAAGGAGCACCCCCTGAATCAGAACCCTATGTCATGGTCATTGGGGTCTGAACAGGTTTACAATCAACCATGCCTGCTTTTGAAAGAAGATCTCTAATATAGCAGGTTTGAGATAATAATAATTCGGTAGAGTTTTGAACAGCCTCAATTCCTAAGAAAAAATAAAGATCACCAAGATTCTTAATGTAGAATTATGTAGCGAGCTGACGAAGAAGTAGAGAGACCTGACTGGAGTCATTGCTAGTTACCAAACTATCATCAACATAGATAAGCACATAGAGGACATGAGAGTTCGTCCTCAAAATAAATAATGAAGGATCAGTCTTGCTGGCAACAAATCCTAGTCTGAGAAGAACTCGGAGAGACGTGAAACCAGGCACGGGGTGCTTGTTTTAACCTGTATAGAGATTTGTGGAGATGACAGACATAATCTGAATGGTCACGATCTTCAAATCCTGGAGGTTGTGATATGTAGACTTTCTCTGTCAGGTTGCCATGCAGAAAAGCGTTATGAATATCTAATTGCTTGATGGACCAATCTTGAGAGATGGCAATACTTAGAACAGCCCGAATGGTGGTAGGTTTGATAACTGGACTGAATATCTCATTGTAATCAAGATCAAGCTGCTGGTGGAATCTTTTTGCAACTAAGCGCACTTTATAGCGTTCGAGAGAGCCATCAGCCTTTCTCTTGATCCTGTACACCCATTTACACCCAACCAAATTTTTTTGTTGAGATGAACGTGGAACAAGAGACCACGTACCATTACGAACTAAAGCATTAAACTTCTCAGTATTACAGCACGCTATACAGAGTGTTTAGATGCCTGAGTATAACAAGTGGGTTCTATGGTGAGGATAGTGCTAGTGAGGGTGGATGGTTGTTTGGGACGGGATCGAAGCACCATGGAATGTGTACGGGTGGGTTGGGTAGGTTGTTTAGAGGAGGTTGTGTCTTGCTGGAAACTTGTCATAGGGGAAGATGTGGGAAGGGAGGGCTTTGTGGATAAGGGATTGCAATAGGGGTCAGTAAGTAATCTGATCCGAACAGGTACAGAGTCCGTAGTACTAGAGGGGTTGGAAGGGAGAACGATCATAGGGGGAGGTGTTGGGGCAGACCGAGACATGGGGGATGCAACTGATGGTGAGGTGGACAACTGGGGCAAAGGAGATGGAGGAATGGATAGTGGAGGGTTGGCCTCTTGTAGAGGTCGAAGTGATGTAACACCCCATGGCAGGGAAGAGGGAGATGGTGGTGGTGGACAATCCAATGGAGAGTGAGATTGAAAAGAAAAGATAGATTTGTCAAAGCGAACATGTCTAGCGATATATGTGTTGGGAAATGTGTCCCAAAAAGCCAATCGTCAAGCTGTTGACGGTTGAGCAACCAAGTATTGTAATTGATTTGTTAATAAATAAAATATATTTGGCATCTTCATCATAAGCTTTCATCTTCTAATGAACTCCGTTGTTATGATGAAGTCCTTAGGACTATTTAAGTTTGATAAAGAGAGGATTTATCGATTAGTCCTTAAAACTTTCACGACCAAATGATAGGCTGTTAATAAGGACGACAGCTTCTATCGAGCATAGATCGCTGTAGGTCATATGGGTTGGTTGTCCTCTTAACCAAAGAGTGTGGAGACACTGGTATGGCATACAGGTGAGATGTAAGGGTACATCATCATTGAACGTGACCAACTCCAGAGTATTCTACTGTCGAGAATATCTCTGATGGGATATAGGTATAAGTGTCCCTTAGACCTGAGATCGCCTCAGTGACTTGCAAGCAACTCACTGTGCTTTGGTACTGGACTAACTGAATTTCTAATTCAGGGACGGAAGGCTTCTGGGCACAGTCAAGTACTTGCGAAGTAAGAGTGTGATCGAGATGGGATTGACCACTCCAAGAGTTGGAGAAGAATGAGTCGCTGTATTTCAATTTAGCAAAATCTTGGCCAGGATAATCCATCAGATGGATTTGATATTTTGAAATACAATGTGGACAACCTGATCAGAGTTGACAGTTGAGCTCTGGGGTGTCCTATGATCATTTTGGTCAAGGAGATGAATTATATGAAAACTATATCCGCATGGGTTCTAAGGATGTTGTTCTACACATTCGACCTATCCAGTCGTCGGGTACCATTGCTAGATGGTCACTTCGATTGGTATAGAAATTTGTTCCTATGCTACCGGCTTAGGTTTGGACCTATGAGGTCACACACATTAGAGTTCATGATCCGATTAGATGGTTGATCAACGATTAAGAATCGTTCTAGGATTAAATGATCAATACGATTGATATTTAACCCAGTGCAAGTGTTGCAGGAGGATCGATTAGCAATTCGATTGCTAATTGGCTTAATTTGATTAAGCCAATGGGTTGAGATTAAGTCTAATTAAATATGATTTAATTAGATTTATTTTGGGCTTGATTGGATCAAGTCCAATTGGTTTATTGGATAAGCCAAGTGCAAGAAAAAACTAGTCCTAGTTCAACTAGGACTTGGGTCAATCTAATTTTTAATTTGATTAGAAAATTAAATCAAAATTAAATCTAATTTAATCTGATTAAATTAGGTTCTTAATTGGGCTAAGACCTATTTTAATTGGGTTGATCTAATTTTGATTTGATTTGATTTGAAAAACCAAATTAAAACAAGTCATAAGACAGAATCCTAGTAAGACTAGGATTCCACCTTGCGCCACATAATCCTTCTCCACGCCCTCTCTCTTATTCAACGTCAATCTCCACTTATTTTGTGCGACAAAAGCCCTCTCCCAGATTTCTCCCACGTTCACAAAAGGTCTCCTCTCTTCTTTCTTACATGGAAGGTGGTTTGGATCAAATCTAAAAGGAATAAGTTTGGATTTCGAATTCTATGAGATAGAGTTTTAGAAATCCAAAACTCTTTCAATTTTGCACCGAATTTATCCAAATTTTTTTTGAAATTTTTGTGGCTTTTAGGGTATATATTGTGCACCCTTTTCTGGTGATCCATGCACGAAAATATGAAGGAGGTGCTCAAGAGTTGGGCGTCCCTTAACTTGCCATGTTTGGATAAGCCTTGACTAGGTGTTTGACCTAGACAAGGACTCTATCATATCTCTCTATATAAGACGAGTTTCTTCGTGAAATTTTAAGAAAAATTAGATATTTGAGAGACCTTTTTGCCATCCAAAAATCAGAGAGAAATACTTTTGGGTTGTGGAGATATAAAAGATGCAAGTTTGGGTGTCTAGAGAGAAAAACGTGAAGAAGAAGAGGGTCTTCTTCTTGGGTTTTTGTTTTCATATCTTTCCTCCCTCCATCTTGAGTTTCCTGAGAGTGTCTCAGATCTGAAACTCCTCCTTTTACTTTCCATCTTTGGAAGAGTCTAAATCAAGAAGAAGGAGGCACCCGATCAACCATCAAAGAAGGATCAGCGCAGTACTAGCATACTGTGCTGATTTCCTGAAGCAGGACTTCTGATCGAGATTCGTGGGCTCGTGTGGACGACTCCTAGAGGCCGGACGCGTGTGCAGCTTGCAACATCATCCTCAAGCCCAGATCAGCAAGGTTAGAACGTCTAACTTGCAAGGTAATAGATCTGATCTATTGTTTAATACATACATTAGATGTAGTATAGAAACATGTTGATATGATCAACATGTAGTTCATGCTATATTTATATATTTTAATTTCTGATTTAATACCATGTAATAATCAAGTAATAGGATCTTAGATCTAGGGATTTTCTGATCTTAAAAAATAAATTTTGATTTATTTTGATCTTCCGCTGTATGATCTTGAAAAAGTTTCAAGATCTAACCCTCTTTTTCAAGATCTAACCATGAAACCCTAGATCTGGTTCCTTCAATTGGTATCAGAGCCTAGGTTCTTTATTACATGATTATTTATACATGCTTAGATTATTTTTTAGATTAAATCTAATTTATAATCTGATTATTAAATCTGAAATTAAAATTTTAGATCAATCACAAACTGCAAGGTTGTCCTGCTGTAAGGTTTACCCCTTACAGTGCAAAGGTTGTCCTAGTTTGTGTAGATCTATATTTAATCATAAATTTATTAGATATGATCTAGATTAAAAGATGTTTAAATCTGAAATAAAATCTCTTTGTTAATAATTTTTATACAAAGAAATTGTTTAAAGTTGAAATTGTTTCAATTACATGAACCTGTTTAGATTAGATCTAAAGTAGTTTTATGTTTATTTCACTTGCATCTTGATTATGAATCAAACATGCAATATGGTTGGTAGAATCATATTGTAAAATTATTTTACAAATATGAAAATTATTTTTTGAAAAGTCGAACCCAACCCTCAGCCCAAAACTTAATTAAGAATTAAGAAGTTGTTTGATTAGGTTCTAGGATTGTGAATTGAAGAACCTAAGACACAAATCATAACACATTGGGTTAATGGGTTAGTGGGAATTAGGTCCATTAATTGGATTAGACCTATGGTTAGATTAAAGATGGACTTAATTAGAGAATTGACTAAATCTAATCAATTGTTGTCTTAGATTAGGTCAAGGATTCTCTAGATCAATTATAATAGTTGTAGTTGGTCAAGTCCATGTCTTTAACGAGAACCAAATGGACTTGATTCTTGACTAAGCGGTCTAGCATGAACTGTTAGGTTGATCTAATCGAAACTAATTAAACCAGTTGGTGTCTAAGGTAAACCAGACCGGTGGTTTTTAATTGGGAGCCCGCTTACCTGGCCATTTCTGATGGTGTCTAAGGCAAGCTTTGGCAGACCCTCCCACTGATCGAACTTACCTGGCCTCTTGGTGAAATTATATTTTGATCGGATCACTTGACTATTCAAGCTGACCCATGTCAGCTAGGTAAATCAGTGTGACTGATTTAGGTGCTCCTAGACCAGCCCTTTTAATGGTCTCCCTTAAGCTGACTTGGTGAAGCCAGTGGGAGGATCATGATAAGCTGGTTCATCTGACCTCATCTTCTAAATTATTTAAATCCTCTAAAATTATTAGGTCCTTAAAATGACAAAGTTATGGAGATAACTGAGTCATAGCCTCCCATTAAGGTGTTTGATAATGAGTCCATTAACTCAATAATCATTGCAGATCCAAAGGCCTGGTGCTTGTTGACTAATGGAATTATCACTCATCATATGATGACTTGGAAGTGTCTCTCTAATGGTGGTTAGGTGAGCCAACCAAAGTTGGGCTTAATCATTCGTTGGTTAGATACACCAAGTATGATCATGTTAATGGTTGGACCTAACTGGATCCTTACAATGGAGGCCAAAGCCTACTGATTAGGTTTCTGGGGCAAAATTAAAATTACTAGAAATTGTTTAGAGAAATAATTGGTTATGAACCTACCCTTAGATGTACATGGATTGACCAACCAAAGTTGGGCTTGTGTGCAGTCTAAGTGGATTCTAGTACCCGCTAAGGAATTAGGGTAATTCCTCGAGTTAGAGGTAGAGGCTACCAATTCGAATAAAATAGTGGGAGAAACCTTTTGATTAAAGTCCAAATCTTTAGGTTTAATGAATCAATTACTAATTAGGTTATGGTTCTCCTTTGTGCAAATATGGCCACTTCCCTATCGCTCCGATCATTGTTGGACAATGATAAGTTGGTGGGACCCAACTTCGGTAGCTGGTACCGAAAGTTGAAGATAGTCCTGGAGCATGAATGGATCCTATATGTGATAATAGATCCTGCACCTGAGGAGCCAGCTATCAATACACGTGGAACAGTCAGAGACACTTACCAGAAGTGGCTCAGTGATCAGACCACGATGCGTTGTATCATGCTGGCTGCTATGAGCGACGAGTTCAGTCGCAGATTCGATGATATGGAGAGGCACAAGACTAGTTGTGCCATCTTCAATGCCAAAATGCGGTATGGTGCCTCTGTCACTGATCATGCATTGTACATGATCGGACTGATGGAACGATTGAGCAAGCTCGGCTTTCCCTTGCATGAGCAGCTTGGGAAAGATGCAATACTGAACTTGCTGCCCAAGTCTTGTCTCCCATTCCTCACTCATTATAGAATGACAAAGCCTGAAGTAAACTACCATGGGTTACTAGGGTTGCTTCAAAACTTTGAGAAGGATCACCAACTCCTCAAGGAGTCGGTGAACTCAGTGAACTCAGTGGGAGGTTCATCTTCTGGTTCTCGATCCTTTGAGAAAGGAAAGAAGAACAAGAAGAAGAAAGTCAAGAAGGTGCAAGTTCAGGTTGGGACATCTGTGTAGAGCCAGACCAAAAAGATCAAGCCTGATAAGAGTCTATTCTACTGGCAAGCACCCTAGATTAGATAGTGTGTCAGATATCTACTTATGGCATTGGAGGCTAGGTCATATAAACAAGAACAGAATAAACAGGTTGACTCAAGAGGGAATCCTCGAAGTCAGTGATTGTGAATCACTTCCAACGTGTAAGTTCTGTCTTCTTGGTAAAATGACCAAGTCACCTTTTACTGGAAAAGGTGAGAGAGCTACTGAGCTCTTGGGCCTAATACATACTGATGTATGCGGGCCCATGAGCACAAGTGCTAGAGGTGGATATTTCTACTTCATAACTTTCATGGATGACCTATCCCGATATGGATATGTCTATCTGATGAAACATAAGTCGGATTCATTTGAAATGTTCAAACGATTCCGAAGTGAAGTAGAAAAACAAACTGGAAAGAGTATTAAAACTCTTCGATCTGATCGAGGAGGAGAATACCTTTCTAGTGAGTTTCTCACATATCTAGGAGAGAATGTGATTCTCTCCTAATGGACTCCTCCAGGAACACCACAGCATAATGGTGTGTTTGAAAGGAGGAATCGGACTTTGTTAGACATGGTCCGATCCATGATGGGTTTTTGCTAGCTTGATGATATCCTTCTGGGGATATGCACTCGAATCGGCCTGTTATCTGTTAAATAGGATTCCAAGTAAGTCTGTAATTAAGACTCCATATGAGATATGGATAGGGCGTAAGCCAGTACTTTCACACCTTAGGATCTGGGGGTGCCCGGCCTATGTCAAATGATTAGTCACAGACAAACTTGGACCTAGATTTGACAAATGCTCATTCATAGAGTATCCCAAAGAGACAAAAGGATATTTTTTCTACCATGCTGATGAACAAAAGGTGTTCGTCAGCCTTAAGGCAATCTTTTTAGAAAAGGAGTTCCTTGGTGAAGGAACCGTTGCCTCTAAGGTTGAACTTGATGAAGTTCAACAGGTAGAAGGACCGACACCAATAGCTGAACCTGAGTCGGATATGATTAGATCAGATCCAGAGCCCAATATACCTGTACCATTAAGGCGATCCGGTAGAGTACCGCGTCAGCCGGACAGATACTATGGTTTCTTGATCCGGGACGGTGATCCCATCGAACTTGATGAGAATAATGAGGATCCGATCACCTATATGGATGCTATGCAGAGATCTGATTTCGAGAAATGGCTTGAAGCCATGAAATCCGAAATGGAGTCCATGAAGGTCAATGATGTATGGACATTGGTTGACCCACCTGAAGGGGTTAAACCCATTGGGTGTAAATGGGTCTTCAAAAGGAAGAGGGGCGCAGACGGAAAGGTGGAGACCTATAAAGTTCGTCTGGTTGCCAAGGGGTATCGTCAATGTTATGGTATTGACTATGACGAGATATTTTCTCCTGTGGCAATGCTCAAATCTATTCGGATAATGCTTGCAATAGCTGCCCATCTGGATTATGAGATCTGGCAGATGGATGTAAAGACAGCTTTCCTGAATGGAGAGCTGACTGAAGAGGTGTATATGATACAACCTGAAGGGTTTACATCCACAGATGAGTCCAAGGTGTGCAAGCTTAGAGATCCATTTATGGACTGAAGCAAGCTTCTCGGAGTTGGAACATGCGTTTTGATAAGGTGATCAAAACGTATGGCTTCATTAAGAATGGAGAAGAGCCCTGCATCTATAAATGGGCAAATGGTCCAGTTGTGGTATTCCTTGTCTTGTACGTGGGTGACATTCTCTTAATCAGGAATGACATCCCCGCACTACAGGGAATAAAAGTTTGGTTGTCATCACAGTTCTCCATGAAGGACTTGGGTGAAGCATCCTACATCCTAGGGATGAAGATCTATAGGGATAGATCTAAAAAGATGCTTGGGTTATCCCAGTCCATGTACATAGATACTGTGCTGAAGAGGTTCAGCATGGAGAATTCCAAGAAGGGCTATCTACCGATAGGCCATAGAATTTCTCTCTCTAAGAAGGATTGTCCGACAACTCCTGAAGAGAGAGAGCGTATGAGTAGAGTCCCATATGCTTCAGCCGTGAGATCTATCATGTACGCCATGACATGTACAAGACCAGATGTGGCATACTCACTAGGAGTAGTGAGTATATACCAATCTGATCCTGGAGAAAATCACTGAAAAGTGGTTAAAGCCATCCTTAAGTATTTGAGAAATACTAAGGACCAATGGTTAGTTTATGGCGAGTCAGATCTGAAACTTGTGGGGTTCACAGACTCCAGCTTCCAATCTGACCATGATGACAGCAGGAGCGTGTCGGGTTATATCTTTACTCTGAATGGTGGAGCCATCTGCTGGAAGAGTTCCAAGCAGCATACTGTGGCAGACTCTGTTTGTGAAGCGGAGTATATCACAGCATCAGATGCCGCGAAGGAAGCTGTGTGGCTAAGAAAATTCATCAACGAGCTCGGAGTAGCACCCTCCCTCGATGGTCTAGTCCTGCTCTACTGCGACAGCACTGGTGCCATAGCTCAGGTGAAGGAACCCAAAGCACATTAGCGGACGAAGCACATCTTGCGCCGCTTCCACCTGATCCGAGAGATCGTGGATTGAGATGACGTCGACCTTCAGAAGATCGATGAAAAGGAGAACCTAGCCGACCCCTTCACTAAAGCCCTGGTAATAAAGGAGTTCGACAACCACAAGTCGAAGATGGGTATTAGATACTGTGTCGAGTGGCTTTAGGACAAGTGGGAGTTGTTAGAAAATGTGTCCCAAAAAGTCAATCGTCAAGCTGTTGACGGTTGAGCAACTAAGTATTGTAATTGATTTGTTAATAAATAAAATATATTTGGCATCTTCATCATAAGCTTTCATCTTCTAATGAACTCCGTTGTTATGATGAAGTCCTTAGGGCTATTTAAGTTCGATAAAGAGAGGATTTATCAATTAGTCCTTAAAACTGTTCACGATCAAATGATAGGCTGTTAATAAGGATGACAGCTTCTATCGAGCATAGGTCGCTGTAGGCCATATGGGTTGGTTGTCCTCTTAACCAAAGAGTGTGGAGACATTGGTATGGCATACAGATGAGATGTAAGGGTACATCGTCATTGAACGTGACCAACTCCAGAGTATTCTACTGTCGAGAATATCTCTGATGGGATATAGGTATAAGTGTCCCTTAGACCTGAGATTGCCTCAGTGACTTGCAAGCAACTCACTGTGCTTTGGTACTGGATTAACTGAATTTCTAATTCAGGGACGGAAGGCTTCTGGGCACAGTCAAGTACTTGCGAAGTCAGAGTGTGATCGAGATGGGATTGACCACTCTAAGAGTTGGAGAAGAATGAATCGCTGTATTTCAATTTAGCAAAATCTTGATCAGGATAATCCATCAGATGGATTTGATATTTTGAAATACAATGTGGACAACCTGATCAGAGTTGACAGTTGAGCTCTGGGGTGTCCTATGATCATTTTGGTCAAGGGGATGAATTATATGAAAACTATATCCGCATGGGTTCTAAGGATGTTGTTCTACACATTCGACCTATCCGGTCGTCGGGTACCATTGCTAGATGGTCACTTCGATTGGTATAGAAATTTATTCCTATGCTACCGGCTTAGGTTTGGACCTATGAGGTCACACACATTAGAGTTCATGATCCGATCAGATGGTTGATCAACGATTAAGAATCATTCTAGGGTTAAATGATCAATACGATTGACATTTAATCCAGTGCAAGTGTTGCAGGAGGATCGATTAGCAATTCGATTGCTAATTGGCTTAATTTGATTAAGCCAATGGACTGAGATTAAGTCTAATTAAATATGATTTAATTAGATTTATTTTGGGCTTGATTGGATGAAGTCCAATTGGTTTATTGGATAAGCCAAGTGCAAGGAAAAACTAGTCCTAGTTCAACTAGGACTTGGGTCAATCTAATTTTTAATTTGATTAAAAAATTAAATTAAATTTAAATCTAATTTAATCTGATTAAATTAGGTTCTTAATTGGGTTAAGACCTATTTTAATTGGGTTAAGACCTATTTTGATTTGATTTGGTTTGGGAAACCAAATTAAAACAAGTCATAAGACAGAATCCTAGTAAGACTAGGATTCCACCTTGCGCCACATAATCCTTCTCCACGCCCTCTCTCTTATTCAACGTCAATCTCCACTTATTTTGTGCGACAAAAGCCCTCTCCCAGATTTCTCCCACGTTCACAAAAGGTCTCCTCTCTTCTTTCTTACATGGAAGGTGGTTTGGATCAAATCTAAAAGGAATAAGTTTGGATTTCGAATTCTATGAGATAGAGTTTTAGAAATCCAAAACTCTTTCAATTTTGCACCGAATTTATCCAAATTTTTTTTAAAATTTTCATGTCTTTTAGGGTATATATTGTGCACTCTTTTCTGGTGATCCATGCATGAAAATATGAAGGAGGTGCTCAAGAGTTGCACGTCCCTTAACTTGCCATGTTTGGATAAGCCTTGACTAGGTGTTTGACCTAGACAAGGACTCTATCATATCTCTCTATATAAGATGAGTTTCTTCATGAAATTTTAGAAGAAATTAGAGATTTGAGAGACCTTTGTTTCGTCCAAAAATTAGAGAGAAATACCTTTGGGTCGTGGAGATATAAAAGATGCAAGTTTGGGTGTCTAGAGAGAAAAACGTGAAGAAGAAGAGGGTCTTCTTCTTGGGTTTTTGTTTTCATATCTTTCCTCCCTCCATCTTGAGTTTCCTGAGAGTGTCTCAGATCTAAAACTCCTCCTTTTACTTTCCATCTTTGGAAGAGTCCAAATCAAGAAGAAGGAGGCACCTGATCAACCATCAAAGAAGGATCAGCGCAGTACTAGCATACTGTGGTGATTTCCTAAAGCAGGACTTCTGATCGAGATTTGTGGGCTCGTGTGGATGACTCCTAGAGGCCGGACGCGTGTGCGGCTTGCAACATCATCTTCAAGCCCAGATCAGCAAGGTTAGAACGTCTAACTTGCATGGTAATAGATCTGATCTATTGTTTAATACATACATTAGATGTAGTATAGAAACATGTTGATATGATCAACATGTAGTTCATGCTATATTTATATATTTTAATTTCTGATTTAATGCCATGTAATAATCAAGTAATAGGATCTTAGATCTAGGAATTTTCTGATCTTAAAAAATAAATTTTGATTTATTTTGGTCTTCCGCTGTATGATCTTGAAAAAGTTTCAAGATCTATCCCTCTTTTTCAAGATCTAACCGTGAAACCCTAGATCTGGTTCCTTCAATATGTATGATTTATTTTCACATCAAGACATCGATAGGCACTATGAGAGGGACTATAGCCGAGAAACACATACGGTTGAGAGTGGTACTCTATTTTATGACGATTGTAAGGACGAAAAAAGGAAAAGCATAGACACCCAAAAATTCGTAGGAAGGTATAGGATGGTGGTTTACTGTAAACGAGTTTGAAGGGGGACACACCACTAGAGACTTTAGATGGCATCCTATTAATGAGAAATACATCCATTTCAAAGGCATAGTGCCAGTACAACATGGGTATAGATGCATGAGCAAGAAGAGACAGACCGGTTTCTGTAATATGATGGTGACGATGTTCAACAGCCCCTTGTTGCTCGTGGGTGTGGGGAGCTGCGATACGATGGATAATGCCAATTTTACTAAAAAATTGAGGAAGAGAGCAAAACTTCTCTCCCCAGTCAATTTGGATTGATTTAATAGTATGAGAGAAATGTCGTTCAACCAAAGCTTGAAATTGTAAAAAAATAGAGAACACATCAGATTTGTACATTAATGGATAGAACCAAATATATTTACTATGGTCATCAACAAAAATTATATAGTAGCAGTGTCCTAACAAAGATGGAGTAGGAGAAGGACTCCAAACATCATTATAAATGAGGTCTAATGAAAATTGACTACGACGATGGGACGGAGATAAGTGCAACTTACTGGACTTGCCTAACTGACACGAGGGATAAAGAGGAAGAAGATATGTAGACTTGCAGGAGAGATTATTGGTCTTCACCATGGAGCGAAGCAAGCGATAATGAAGATAGCCCAAACAGTTATGCCAGCCATCAAGAGTGGTGCTCTCGACCATGTGAACAGATGCGGATAAAGAAGAAGGATTGGAATGGAGAGTGTATAATCCTCCTTCACTTGGATCGGATAATACTATGGTCTTGGTGGTTCGATCCTTCACAAGAAAATGATATGGATGAAATTCAAAAAAGATATTATTATCTTTTGCAAACTGTTGCACGGAAAGTAAATTTTTAGAAATAGAGAGAACGTGTAAGATGTTAGATAATTGAAAAGAAAGAGAAGAGTGAGAAGGAGAAAAAGAACCATAACCAATATGTGATATATGTAATCCCTTACCATTGCCTACATGCACCTGATCAGGACCAGTGTACTTAGCATAGGAGGACATAGAATGAATGTTAGGAGTAACATGATGAGATGCTCCTGTATCAGGGTACCAGGTGAGGGCGGTGGATGGGTGAGGGGTAGGGAGAAGTGGCGGATTAGGGTGATGGTGAGATGGATTTGGATTTGGGTATAGTGAATATGAGAAATTTGCATTGGGTTGTGGTGAATATGGATAGGACTGCTGAGGATAATAGAAGCAGGTGACATTAGAGTGGTTGTTACGATTGCAAAAGGAGCACCATTGAGAACCATGACCACCAGGTGAACCAAAACGACCACGATCTCGACCAAACTTGCCACGCCCCCCACGATCTCGATTAAAGCCACGGCCAATAGAAGGCCTAGGGTCAGTAGAAGAATGGGGGGACTGTTGAGCGGTATTGGCGATAGGATTGGTAGAAGTTGTATCAGCAATGGTTAATTTTCTGAATGTCCGCATGCTTTCATGGTTAAGTAATAGCCCATGAAGTTTAGTATATGTCGGAGGAGTATGTCGATTAAGAATACCAGGGACCGCATCTTGTAGATCATCACATAGAACACGCAGCACATGTAGATTAAATTTAGTAGGCTTGAGGGCATTACCAGATGCAGCAAGTTCATCAGCCACAGTTTTTGCACGTCGGAGCAGAGAGGTGACGGTCTTATCTGATTTTTGATGAAGATTCTGCAACTCTAGATGCAGAGACATGAGTCGGGTAGGAGATGCTGAACCAAAGGCTTCATGAAGAGTACTCCAGCACTCAAAACTGGTCTCTTTGTCAAGAAGAAGGGGAAGCAAATCTTCAGATAATGAAGCAATAAGAAGGCTTATGAGTTGGGTATCTTGTTGTTGCCAGGCAGCAGCGGCAATAGGTTCGGTGGGCTGTGGGTGAGAACCATCGAGAAACTCAAATAAGCCTGATCTTTTAAGAAGGGAGTAATTTATTTTCTCCAGATCAAAAAATTGGAGGTATTCAACTTGATAGATAGAAAATACTATGCAGATGGAAAGGTGAGAGGGGTCATTGTGATTGGTGGAGGAGGAGAAGAGAAATTGGAGGAGGTGGAGATAGATGAACTGGTGGCCATGAGAGAGCACTGAAGGAGGAGGAAGAAAGGATGCTCATTGGAGCTTCAGGGCTCTGATACCATGACAATGATAATTTCTTTATTGAGGATAATTTTTGATTTTCACACCTTGATTTCATTGATCTCCAATAAGAGTATTTGTAGATTACAATGCCAGCAATTACAGTAATTACAAGAAAAATGAACATCTTGATTACATAGTAAGGCCAAAGAACCAAAAGTAGAATTGCTAAACAAAGAGAAACCAAAAATAGTTGTGCAGGCTAAATATGAATATATGTTGACTTACTAAACATAGAGAGAAAACAAATAAGAATATATGTCAAAAGTAGAGCGATGAGGTGGAATGAATATGTGCTGACAATGAAATGAAAAAATCTTTGATTTTATTGGCATTGTAGCATCATAGTAAAAATAAAAAATAAAAATAAATTATATTAAATAAAAATAAAATATAATATTAAATTTAAAATGGGAGATAAAGATTGGAGATGGATGGAAAGGAAAGAGGTGGAAATAAGTTTTTCAGTGAGAAATCATTTGGAATGTAAAGAGAATTGGGACATTAGAGAGATCTCATCAGATGTGGAAAGACGCATAACAGAGGATTCAGATTAATTATGTGCATATTTTTATTTTCAAAGGTACCTATACCAATTATATATCATGATATAATATAGTTTTGTTTATGAATCGGGGACAAATTTGACAGACCCAAAAGACCCTAAAACTCTTTTTTTGATACAACATAGATCATTTTTTAGGCGTGATAGCTGGATGATCTTGAAATCATAATTTAAGAATATATTAATGGATGAAGACAAATGGAAAGATACATGCGCGACAAAATTTTTAACTTACCATACTACTTGTATGATAGAAGATATTTAGCGACAATGGCCAGGATTTTATTTGATGAGGAAATGTTGACCCTTTGGTCGGCCACAGGATTGTTGGTTTGCTGACGGGTAATTGCCCACTTATCAAGCACTTGGGACGGGCTCATGCATGGCGGGTCACTGTGGATGTCTTAGGATTCACCTTGTGACCGAGGGCTTATCTTTTGCCAACCAATCATGGGTAGATTGAAAGATGCAAGATATCCATAGAGCAGCACAGCATGATCAAAAGCCAATAAATCTATTAATGAATTTGGTGGACTACAGCAATTGGCTGGTGAATGGCATGAGAATAGATCCTTTGCGATATTTAAAAAATACCGCAAGATGCGGTGCATGTTTCAGAGATGTTTATCAAAAAATGAGTGACCACATGCGTTTACGTATGTATTTAATATCAAGAAAATAAGAATAGATAAATCGTAGGAGTATTTGAACAGTTTAAATAAACATCACATAATCATCCATTTTTTGATTGATGTCTCAAAATATGCACAGCATCGTACTTTTTGAGTACCACAGAGAATCCCATTCTGAATGGCATGCATGGCAGTATTTGGTATGGCTGGTGAATGGCGTGGCAGTTGGTCAGTCCATGAAGACCGTCCATGATTCATCCATTGAAAGGATGAAAAGTTTTATAACTATAAGAACTAGGGACTACGAGAAACTATAAACTGTGACTAAGAGATTTACGTACATTGATCGAAGAACTATACATGTTTCCCACTGAGAAGAGTTTCATCAACCAACGAAGTCTTATGTCGACCAAAGAAAGCTAAAGATAAAGAGGCGTGGAAAAATCTATAGATAAGTGAGGTGTTGTTTATTGGATTGCCGAAGGACCTTTATTTAAATCCTTCTTGGGTATTTATAAGGTTATTGGTGGTTTCTGCCAAACCACCTGTTAAGAGTATTCTAGAATTAATATCTAATGATTTTAGAATATTCTTTCTCATATTCTCTCATATATTCTTTATATCTTCTATAAGTTTCTCCATGTATACCAGACTGTATAGTCTATAAATATGCCATATATTGTGTACTTTGTTTTCAAGCAATACAATAGAATTGTTTTTTCTTCAGTTCAGTTTTTTGCTCCATTTTTTTTACCGATACCAGTGTGATAGGAAGATTTATTTGTTGATTGAGTTCACATATCACTAAACTTTAATCTGAAAGTTGGACCAGTAGAACTAGATTTGTTTGACCGTTCCTTCCATTTCTGGTGAAAACCATTTGATCTTGATGTTGTAATCTAAGGGAGGCCCCCCCTCCCCCCCCCCCATAAAATTCTGTGATTATTTGATAATATAATAATTAATATAAGGGTTGTTGTACACCATGTGGACGCGCTTGCATATTTGAGATTGGGCTGCAAAATGAAATGGGAAAATCTTTGATTTTTTTGATACAGTAGCATCATAGTAGCAATAATAATAATAAATTATATTAAATAAAAATAAAATATAATATTAAATTTAAAATGGGAGATAAAGATTGGAGATGGATGATGTTGTTAGAAAGGAAAGAGATAGAAATAAGTTTTTTAGTGAGAAATCATTCTGAATACATAGAGATTTGGGGCATTAAAGAGATCTCATTGGATGTGGAAAGATGCATAATAGAGGATTTGGATTAATTATGTGCATAATTTTGTTTCCAAAAGTACCTATACCAATTATCATATTATAATGTTCTTTTATTTTTTAATCGGAGACAAATTTGATAGACACAAAAGACCCTAAAACTATTTTTGATACAATGTAGGTCATTTTTTAGGCATTACAGTTAGATGATCTTGAAATTATGATTTATCGATATATTAACGGATGAAGACAGGTGGAAAGATACATATACAATTTTTAACTTACAATACTAGTTATTTGATGGAAGATATTTGGCAACAATATTCAGGATTCCATTTGAGGAAATATTGACCCTCTGATTGGCCATGTTGGCGGTGTCATGCCCATGTGGTGGCACCCAGCAACCACAATAATTAAAAAAATAAAAACTAGGGTGACGCATGAAAGAGAAAAATGTGGGAGAGGGAGGGTGTGCATGTAGCGTGCGGCATGCGGGAGAGAAAGAAACAACTTGAG
Source organism: Elaeis guineensis (assembly GCF_000442705.2). NCBI lineage: Eukaryota > Viridiplantae > Streptophyta > Magnoliopsida > Arecales > Arecaceae > Elaeis > Elaeis guineensis. Next base: position 34,229,913 of record NC_026008.2, read on the forward strand.
ATTTTTAATCTTTCTAGCTCCGGTCGAAAGGAGATTTTAAGTCTGGTAGAGATGAAATTTTAGTATATTGTTCACGATAGCAAGCTCTAAATAGTTCGGATCGTTATGAAATCTCCTCTTGTATAACTCACTTATACCTGTTTTGGTGAGATCTGTCTTATTTTTCTCCTTATATTTCTCAGTAGTATTTGATGTATTATATTAAGATGAGTTTTGTATATTGATTGGAGAGCTTCTAATACATTCGAGAGAAATTTTACTATACCCATTATTTGGTGATAGTGAAAGTTTGATTTGGACTTCGATCCTATGATTTTTATCTCCATATTGGAGGATTTTTCATGTAAATCTGATGTTTTTGTGCTTGTCTTGATTTATATTTGCTGAATTTGATATTGTTGAGTTATTGTCCATTTTAATTAGCACATAAAGGATAGAATTTATCTTGAGAATAATTATGTTTGTGGTCCTTTTGTCCCAACACTGGTATCAGAGCATGTAGTGGTTAGTCAACAGTCAGTGTGGTTTGCGCTAGTTAAAATGGAGGATAAATCCAGTATGGTTAAATTAACTTCATCTAATTATTTCTTATGGAGGATGATGATGGAGAATTTATTATATTATTGAAATTTGTTTGAGCCGATTGAATTGCAGAAAAACATACGAGATAATGTAAATACTGATGAGTGAAAAAAGTTGAACAAAAAAGTCACGGCTACGATCAGATAGTGGATTGATGTGAGTGTGATCTGTGATATTGCAATAGAGATAGATGCTTTCTAGATCTGAAAGAAGCTGGAGAATCTATATTAGTAGAAGAATGCACAGAATAAAGCCTATCTGATGAGAAGATTGGTGAAATTGAAGTATAAGGATGGACATAATGCTTTAGAGCACTTGAATAACTTTCAGAAGATCCTGAATTAGTTGGCTATGATGAAGTTGCTCCTTGATGATGAGGTGCGGATATTGATTTTACTAAATTGTTTACTAGATAGTTGGGAGATATTAATGGTGATGCTGAATAATTTCACTATCAGTGACAAACTTATCTTGACTATGATGAAAAATAGTATATTGAACGAAGCAAATAGATAAAAAAAGCAAGATATGACAGATACAGATTCTAAAGAATTGGTTACAGAGCAAAGGAGGAGAAGCAAAAATAGACCACTGCTAAGTATACTAAATAGGACTTAGAAGCACTAAATTATCTGATAATTGATTCAATCCTTGTAGAATTTGATGCTTCATATCCTATTTTGCAGATAAATGAGAGATTGGGCCTAAAAGGTTAAGAAAAATTAGATTTAACTCAGATCCAAATGCACCAGAGCAATCAATTTGAAGGATTAATCAAATAAGGCAACAATCCAACGATGGAGAGGCATTGCTCTACTCTACGGATGAGATTCCAAGCACCAAACCCTAAGAGATCTAGGACACTCTATCCAAGGGCTATGGATGCATCGACTTAAAGATCCAAGGGCTCTCATTCAAGGTGCCAACTCATGAAACCCTATCTCTCTCTCTCTCTCGCACTATTTCTAGCGCATAAATTTCACACTAATCCTTCTCTCATTTTTTTTGCTCACGCATAAAATCCCTCACATCCCAAATTCTTTCCTTCCAATGCCATATCTCAACTCTTGTTTATAGCAAACTCTTTCCCTTCTTATCATTTTGGCGCACACCACTTAATTCTTAGCACTCCAACTTCCTCTCAACGCCCCAACTAATGCAACAAACTTCTCTCTTTTTCTTTTTGGCATCCCAAATCCCATCCCTTTTTTCCTTTTAGCATCCCTACTAACTCACGAACGCCTCCCCATTCTTCATGCTAAAAATTATTCACGCCCCCTCTTTTCTTTGTTTCTTCACACCAAGTTGCGCCTCCCTCCTTTCCTTCTTTTCCTACACATAACAAACTTGCACCCTCTCTTCCTTTGTCTCTTTCTCAATGCCTAAATTCAGTGCCCTTGGTCCTTTAGATTAAATCTCCACCCTTCACGCTAAGGGCCCCTCATATAGTCTCTTAAAAGAAACTCTAGTCTTCCATCTTAGTCCCATATTGCTACACCAATTAATCCCAAAGCTTCCTAGCCTCTATAAAAAACCTCTAAGGTTTCAACCTAGAGGCATTCATCCCATAAATTCACTACTTAATATCTCTTTCTCTATGCTCCCTAGGTTCTTTAGCCACCATATTTCCACTTTCTTCCATCCTTCCAACAGAAGAGAAGAAGAGTCAGTCAGGGGAAGGTGAGAGAATCGGAAGGACAGAGAAAGTTGTGAGAGAAGATCTTAGTAAAGGTATTTTTGTTCTTGTTTTATTTTTCTATTTTGAAACCAACTCTAAGCCTCTTTAATGGCTTAAGAGTTGGGATTTTATTATAGCAATGCAGTTTTATTTTAGAAATAAATGTTGTTATTTTTATTTCTATTGATCTCTCTTATGTAGTAGTTTTTAAAATTAAAATTTTTGAAGCTTTAATTTTAGCATTTGGATAGTTTCTTTTCTTTACAATTTTTCTTATGAATTAAAATTCTACAATTACTTTTCAGCACTAGAATTAACTTATTTTAATATTTCTAATCTCTTCCTACACCTCCAACCGTGTAGATATCTAAATCAGGGGTCCAGTGGATTAAAAAATCTTAAAATTTTTAAATATTATATTCTTGTATTTCTTTCCTATTCTGCATCTTTAGTTCTTAATACAAACCATCACCACCTTCTTGTCAAAGCTCGCTTGAGCAAAAGTTTAATACAAATACAAAAACATCTAATTCCTCGTGGGATCGATCTGTACTCATTGAAAATGCTATATGACACACTGTACGCTTACGGTTATAATTTAAAATACATCAAATTTTTGACACCGTTGTCAGGGATTTGGCATGTTTTT